>NC_047106.1:144898459-145122136 GCF_902500255.1 Thalassophryne amazonica | reverse complement strand
TGAAGAGAATGCTGTAACATTTATACGGGGACATACCCCTAATTTGGTGTCTAAGGCAGATTAAAGGTATTGTTTCATGACGAGAGTGCTGTAACATTTAATACGGCGAGGGTATCCCTAATTTGGTGTCTAAGGCAGATTAAAGGTATGGTTTCATGACTAGAATGCTGTAACATTTAATACGGCAAAGGTACCCCTAATTTGGTGTCTAAGGCAGATTAAAGGTATTGTTTCATGACGAGAGTGCTGTAACATTTAATATGGCGAGGGTACCCCTAATTTGGTGTCTAAGGCAGATTAAAGGTATGGTTTCATGACGAGAGTGCTGTAACATTTAATACGGCAAAGGTACCCCTAATTTGGTGTCTAAGGCAGATTAAATGTATGGTTTCATTACGAGAGTGCTGTAACATTTAATACGGGGACATACCCCTAATTTGGTGTCTAAACCAGATTAAAGGTATGGTTTCATGACAAGAGTGCTGTAACATTTAATACGGCAAAGGTACCCCTAATTTGGTGTCTAAGGTAGATTAAAGGTATGGTTTCATGAAGAGAGTGCTCTAACATTTAATAAGGGGACATACCCCTAATTTGGTGTCTAAGGCAGATTAAAGGTATGGTTTCATGACGAGAGTGCTGTAACATTTAATACGGCGAAGGTACCCCTAATTTGGTGTCTAAGGCAGATTAAAGGTATGGTTTCATGACGAGAATGCTGTAACATTTAATACGGCAAAGGTACCCCTAATTTGGTGTCTAAGGCAAATTAAAGGTATGGTTTCATGAAGAGAGTGCTCTAACATTTAATAAGGGGACATACCCCTAATTTGGTGTCTAAGGCAGATTAAAGGTATGGTTTCATGAAGAGAGTGCTCTAACATTTATTAAGGGGACATACCCCTAATTTGGTGTCTAAGGCAGATTAAAGGTATGGTTTCACGACGAGAGTGCTGTAACATTTAATATGGGGACATACCCCTAATTTGGTGTCTAAAACAGATTAAAGGTATGGTTTCATGAAGATAGTGATGTAACATTTAATACGGGGACATACCCCTAATTTGGTGTCTAAGGCAGATTAAAGGTATGGTTTCATGACAAGAGTGCTGTAACATTTAATACGGCAAAGGTACCCCTAATTTGGTGTCTAAGGCAGATTAAATGTATGGTTTCATTACGAGAGTGCTGTAACATTTAATACGGGGACATACCCCTAATTTTGTGTCTAAGGCAGATTAAAGGTATGGTTTCATGACGAGAGTGCTGTAACATTTAATTCGGCGAAGGTACCCCTAATTTGGTGTCTAATGCAGATTAAAGGTATGGTTTCATGACAAGAATGCTGTAACATTTAATACGGCAAAGGTACCCCTAATTTGGTGTCTAAGGTAGATTAAAGGTATGGTTTCATGAAGAGAGTGCTGTAACATTTAATACAGGGACATACCCGTAATTTGCTGTCTAAGGCAGATTAAAGGTATGGTTTCATGACGAGAATGCTGTAACATTTAATACGGCAAAGGTACCCCTAATTTGGTGTCTAAGGCAAATTAAAGGTATGGTTTCATGAAGAGAGTGCTCTAACATTTAATACGGGGACATACCCCTAATTTGGTGTCTAAACCAGATTAAAGGTATGGTTTCATGACGAGAGTGCTGTAATATTTAATACAGGGACATACCCCTAATTTGGTGTCTAAGGCAGATTAAAGGTATGGTTTCATGAAGAGAATGCTGTAACATTTAATACGGGGACATACCCCTAATTTGGTGTCTAAGGCAGATTAAAGGTATGGTTTCATGACGAGAGTGCTGTAACATTTAATACGGCGAAGGTACCCCTAATTTGGTGTCTAAGGCAGATTAAAGGTATGGTTTCTTGACGAGAATGCTGTAACATTTAATACGGCAAAGGTACCCCTAATTTGGTGTCTAAGGCAAATTAAAGGTATGGTTTCATGAAGAGAGTGCTCTAACATTTAATAAGGGGACATACCCCTAATTTGGTGTCTAAGGCAGATTAAAGGTATGGTTTCATGAAGAGAGTGCTCTAACATTTATTAAGGGGACATACCCCTAATTTGGTGTCTAAGGCAGATTAAAGGTATGGTTTCACGACGAGAGTGCTGTAACATTTAATATGGGGACATACCCCTAATTTGGTGTCTAAAACAGATTAAAGGTATGGTTTCATGAAGAGAGTGATGTAACATTTAATACGGGGACATACCCCTAATTTGGTGTCTAAGGCAGATTAAAGGTATGGTTTCATGACAAGAGTGCTGTAACATTTAATACGGCAAAGGTACCCCTAATTTGGTGTCTAAAGCAGATTAAATGTATGGTTTCATTACGAGAGTGCTGTAACATTTAATACGGGGACATACCCCTAATTTTGTGTCTAAGGCAGATTAAAGGTATGGTTTCATGACGAGAGTGCTGTAACATTTAATTCGGCGAAGGTACCCCTAATTTGGTGTCTAATGCAGATTAAAGGTATGGTTTCATGACAAGAATGCTGTAACATTTAATACGGCAAAGGTACCCCTAATTTGGTGTCTAAGGTAGATTAAAGGTATGGTTTCATGAAGAGAGTGCTGTAACATTTAATACAGGGACATACCCGTAATTTGCTGTCTAAGGCAGATTAAAGGTATGGTTTCATGACGAGAATGCTGTAACATTTAATACGGCAAAGGTACCCCTAATTTGGTGTCTAAGGCAAATTAAAGGTATGGTTTCATGAAGAGAGTGCTCTAACATTTAATAAGGGGACATACCCCTAATTTGGTGTCTAAGGCAGATTAAAGGTATGGTTTCATGACGAGAGTGCTGTAACATTTAATACGGCGAAGGTACCCCTAATTTGGTGTCTAAGGCAGATTAAAGGTATGGTTTCATGACGAGAATGCTGTAACATTTAATACGGCAAAGGTACCCCTAATTTGGTGTCTAAGGCAAATTAAATGTATGGTTTCATGAAGAGAGTGCTCTAACATTTAATAAGGGGACATACCCCTAATTTGGTGTCTAAAACAGATTAAAGGTATGGTTTCATGAAGAGAGTGATGTAACATTTAATACGGGGACATACCCCTAATTTGATGTCTAAGGCAGATTAAAGGTATGGTTTCATGAAGAGAATGCTGTAACATTTAATACGGGGACATACCCCTAATTTGGTGTCTAAGGCAGATTAAAGGTATTGTTTCATGACGAGAGTGCTGTAACATTTAATACGGCGATGGTATCCCTAATTTGGTGTCTAAGGCAGATTAAAGGTATGGTTTCATGACTAGAATGCTGTAACATTTAATACGGCAAAGGTACCCCTAATTTGGTGTCTAAGGCAGATTAAAGGTATTGTTTCATGACGAGAGTGCTGTAACATTTAATATGGCGAGGGTACCCCTAATTTGGTGTCTAAGGCAGATTAAAGGTATGGTTTCATGACGAGAGTGCTGTAACATTTAATACGGCAAAGGTACCCCTAATTTGGTGTCTAAGGCAGATTAAATGTATGGTTTCATTACGAGAGTGCTGTAACATTTAATACGGGGACATACCCCTAATTTGGTGTCTAAACCAGATTAAAGGTATGGTTTCATGACAAGAGTGCTGTAACATTTAATACGGCAAAGGTACCCCTAATTTGGTGTCTAAGGTAGATTAAAGGTATGGTTTCATGAAGAGAGTGCTCTAACATTTAATAAGGGGACATACCCCTAATTTGGTGTCTAAGGCAGATTAAAGGTATGGTTTCATGACGAGAGTGCTGTAACATTTAATACGGCGAAGGTACCCCTAATTTGGTGTCTAAGGCAGATTAAAGGTATGGTTTCATGACGAGAATGCTGTAACATTTAATACGGCAAAGGTACCCCTAATTTGGTGTCTAAGGCAAATTAAAGGTATGGTTTCATGAAGAGAGTGCTGTAACATTTAATATGGGGACATACCCCTAATTTGGTGTCTAAGGCAGATTAAAGGTATGGTTTCATGAAGAGAGTGCTCTAACATTTATTAAGGGGACATACCCCTAATTTGGTGTCTAAGGCAGATTAAAGGTATGGTTTCACGACGAGAGTGCTGTAACATTTAATATGGGGACATACCCCTAATTTGGTGTCTAAAACAGATTAAAGGTATGGTTTCATGAAGATAGTGATGTAACATTTAATACGGGGACATACCCCTAATTTGGTGTCTAAGGCAGATTAAAGGTATGGTTTCATGACAAGAGTGCTGTAACATTTAATACGGCAAAGGTACCCCTAATTTGGTGTCTAAGGCAGATTAAATGTATGGTTTCATGACGAGAGTGCTCTAACATTTAATATGGGGACATACCCCTAATTTTGTGTCTAAGGCAGATTAAAGGTATGGTTTCATGACGAGAGTGCTGTAACATTTAATTCGGCGAAGGTACCCCTAATTTGGTGTCTAATGCAGATTAAAGGTATGGTTTCATGACAAGAATGCTGTAACATTTAATACGGCAAAGGTACCCCTAATTTGGTGTCTAAGGTAGATTAAAGGTATGGTTTCATGAAGAGAGTGCTGTAACATTTAATACAGGGACATACCCGTAATTTGCTGTCTAAGGCAGATTAAAGGTATGGTTTCATGACGAGAATGCTGTAACATTTAATACAGCAAAGGTACCCCTAATTTGGTGTCTAAGGCAAATTAAAGGTATGGTTTCATGAAGAGAGTGCTCTAACATTTAATAAGGGGACATACCCCTAATTTGGTGTCTAAGGCAGATTAAAGGTATGGTTTCATGACGAGAGTGCTGTAACATTTAATACGGCGAAGGTACCCCTAATTTGGTGTCTAAGGCAGATTAAAGGTATGGTTTCATGACGAGAATGCTGTAACATTTAATACGGCAAAGGTACCCCTAATTTGGTGTCTAAGGCAAATTAAATGTATGGTTTCATGAAGAGAGTGCTCTAACATTTAATAAGGGGACATACCCCTAATTTGGTGTCTAAAACAGATTAAAGGTATGGTTTCATGAAGAGAGTGATGTAACATTTAATATGGGGACATACCCCTAATTTGGTGTCTAAGGCAGATTAAAGGTATGGTTTCATGAAGAGAGTGCTCTAACATTTATTAAGGGGACATACCCCTAATTTGGTGTCTAAGGCAGATTAAAGGTATGGTTTCACGACGAGAGTGCTGTAACATTTAATATGGGGACATACCCCTAATTTGGTGTCTAAAACAGATTAAAGGTATGGTTTCATGAAGATAGTGATGTAACATTTAATACGGGGACATACCCCTAATTTGGTGTCTAAGGCAGATTAAAGGTATGGTTTCATGACAAGAGTGCTGTAACATTTAATACGGCAAAGGTACCCCTAATTTGGTGTCTAAGGCAGATTAAATGTATGGTTTCATTACGAGAGTGCTGTAACATTTAATACGGGGACATACCCCTAATTTTGTGTCTAAGGCAGATTAAAGGTATGGTTTCATGACGAGAGTGCTGTAACATTTAATTCGGCGAAGGTACCCCTAATTTGGTGTCTAATGCAGATTAAAGGTATGGTTTCATGACAAGAATGCTGTAACATTTAATACGGCAAAGGTACCCCTAATTTGGTGTCTAAGGTAGATTAAAGGTATGGTTTCATGAAGAGAGTGCTGTAACATTTAATACAGGGACATACCCGTAATTTGCTGTCTAAGGCAGATTAAAGGTATGGTTTCATGACGAGAATGCTGTAACATTTAATACAGCAAAGGTACCCCTAATTTGGTGTCTAAGGCAAATTAAAGGTATGGTTTCATGAAGAGAGTGCTCTAACATTTAATACGGGGACATACCCCTAATTTGGTGTCTAAACCAGATTAAAGGTATGGTTTCATGACGAGAGTGCTGTAATATTTAATACAGGGACATACCCCTAATTTTGTGTCTAAGGCAGATTAAAGGTATGGTTTCATGAAGAGAATGCTGTAACATTTAATACGGGTACATACCCCTAATTTGGTGTCTAAGGCAGATTAAAGGTATGGTTTCATGACGAGAGTGCTGTAACATTTAATTCGGCGAAGGTACCCCTAATTTGGTGTCTAATGCAGATTAAAGGTATGGTTTCTTGACGAGAATGCTGTAACATTTAATACGGCAAAGGTACCCCTAATTTGGTGTCTAAGGCAAATTAAAGGTATGGTTTCATGAAGAGAGTGCTCTAACATTTAATAAGGGGACATACCCCTAATTTGGTGTCTAAGGCAGATTAAAGGTATGGTTTCATGAAGAGAGTGCTCTAACATTTATTAAGGGGACATACCCCTAATTTGGTGTCTAAGGCAGATTAAAGGTATGGTTTCACGACGAGAGTGCTGTAACATTTAATATGGGGACATACCCCTAATTTGGTGTCTAAAACAGATTAAAGGTATGGTTTCATGAAGAGAGTGATGTAACATTTAATACGGGGACATACCCCTAATTTGGTGTCTAAGGCAGATTAAAGGTATGGTTTCATGACAAGAGTGCTGTAACATTTAATACGGCAAAGGTACCCCTAATTTGGTGTCTAAGGCAGATTAAATGTATGGTTTCATTACGAGAGTGCTGTAACATTTAATACGGGGACATACCCCTAATTTTGTGTCTAAGGCAGATTAAAGGTATGGTTTCATGACGAGAGTGCTGTAACATTTAATTCGGCGAAGGTACCCCTAATTTGGTGTCTAATGCAGATTAAAGGTATGGTTTCATGACAAGAATGCTGTAACATTTAATACGGCAAAGGTACCCCTAATTTGGTGTCTAAGGTAGATTAAAGGTATGGTTTCATGAAGAGAGTGCTGTAACATTTAATACAGGGACATACCCGTAATTTGCTGTCTAAGGCAGATTAAAGGTATGGTTTCATGACGAGAATGCTGTAACATTTAATACGGCAAAGGTACCCCTAATTTGGTGTCTAAGGCAAATTAAAGGTATGGTTTCATGAAGAGAGTGCTCTAACATTTAATAAGGGGACATACCCCTAATTTGGTGTCTAAGGCAGATTAAAGGTATGGTTTCATGACGAGAGTGCTGTAACATTTAATACGGCGAAGGTACCCCTAATTTGGTGTCTAAGGCAGATTAAAGGTATGGTTTCATGACGAGAATGCTGTAACATTTAATACGGCAAAGGTACCCCTAATTTGGTGTCTAAGGCAAATTAAATGTATGGTTTCATGAAGAGAGTGCTCTAACATTTAATAAGGGGACATACCCCTAATTTGGTGTCTAAAACAGATTAAAGGTATGGTTTCATGAAGAGAGTGATGTAACATTTAATATGGGGACATACCCCTAATTTGGTGTCTAAGGCAGATTAAAGGTATGGTTTCATGACAAGAGTGCTGTAACATTTAATACGGCAAAGGTACCCCTAATTTGGTGTCTAAGGCAGATTAAATGTATGGTTTCATTACGAGAGTGCTGTAACATTTAATACGGGGACATACCCCTAATTTGGTGTCTAAACCAGATTAAAGGTATGGTTTCATGACGAGAGTGCTGTAATATTTAATACAGGGACATACCCCTAATTTTGTGTCTAAGGCAGATTAAAGGTATGGTTTCATGAAGAGAATGCTGTAACATTTAATACGGGTACATACCCCTAATTTGGTGTCTAAGGCAGATTAAAGGTATGGTTTCATGACGAGAGTGCTGTAACATTTAATTCGGCGAAGGTACCCCTAATTTGGTGTCTAATGCAGATTAAAGGTATGGTTTCATGACAAGAATGCTGTAACATTTAATACGGCAAAGGTACCCCTAGTTTGGTGTCTAAGGTAGATTAAAGGTATGGTTTCATGAAGAGAGTGCTGTAACATTTATTATGGGGACATACCCGTAATTTGCTGTCTAAGGCAGATTAAAGGTATGGTTTCATGACGACAATGCTGTAACATTTAATACGGCAAAGGTACCCCTAATTTGGTGTCTAAGGCAAATTAAAGGTATGGTTTCATGAAGAGAGTGCTCTAACATTTAATAAGGGGACATACCCCTAATTTGGTGTCTAAGGCAGATTAAAGGTATGGTTTCATGACGAGAGTGCTGTAACATTTAATACGGCGAAGGTACCCCTAATTTGGTGTCTAAGGCAGATTAAAGGTATGGTTTCATGACGAGAATGCTGTAACATTTAATACGGCAAAGGTACCCCTAATTTGGTGTCTAAGGCAAATTAAAGGTATGGTTTCATGAAGAGAGTGCTCTAACATTTAATAAGGGGACATACCCCTAATTTGGTGTCTAAGGCAGATTAAAGGTATGGTTTCACGACGAGAGTGCAGTAACATTTAATACGGGGACATACCCCTAATTTGGTGTCTAAAACAGATTAAAGGTATGGTTTCATGAAGAGAGTGATGTAACATTTAATACGGGGACATACCCCTAATTTGGTGTCTAAGGCAGATTAAAGGTATGGTTTCATGAAGAGAGTGCTGTAACATTTAATACGGCGAAGGTACCCCTAATTTGGTGTCTAAGGCAGATTAAAGGTATGGTTTCATGACGAGAATGCTGTAACATTTAATACGGCGAAGGTACCCCTAATTTGGTGTCTAAGGCAGATTAAAGGTATGGTTTCATGACGAGAGTGCTGTAACATTTAATACGGGGACATACCCCTAATTTTGTGTCTAAGGCAGATTAAAGGTATGGTTTCATGAAGAGAGTGCTGTAACAATTAATACGGCAAAGGTACCCCTAATTTGGTGTCTAAGGCAGATTAAAGGTATGGTTTCATGACGAGAGTGCTGTAACATTTAATACGGGGAAATACCCCTAATTTGATGATTGGGTATTAAAGGATCCTCAAAAGTCTCAGCCGTTCACAAGCATCTTTGCTTGTGAACGGCTGAGACTTTTGAGGGTGAGGATCACCAATTTGTGAACAACTGCATGAAAAAACAGTCCAACAGTTTAAGAACATTGTTTCTCAGTGTTCAATTGCAAGGAATTTAGGGATTCCATCATCTACAGTCCATAATATAATCAGAAGATTCAGAGAATCTGGAGAACTTTCTACACATAAGCCTCAAGGCCGAAAACCAACATTGAATGCCCATGACCTTTGATCCCTCAGGTGGCACGCATTAAAAACCGACATCATTGTGTAAAGTATCTTACCGCGTGGGCTCAGGAACACTTCAGAAAACTATTGTAAGTTAACACAGTTCGTCACTACATCTACAAGTGCAATTGAAAACTCTACCATGCAAAGTGAAAGTCATACATCAAGCAAGAATGGGAAAGAATTCCAACTACAAAGCTTCAACAATTAGTGTCTTCAGTTCCCAAACGCTTATTGAGTGTTGTTAGAAGGAAAGGTGATGTAACACAGTGGTAAACATACCACTGTCCCAGCTTTTTTGAAACGTGTTGCAGGCATCCATTTCAAAATGAGCAAATATTTGCACAAAAACAATAATGTTTATCAGTTTGAACATTAAATATCTTGTCTTTGTGGTGTATTCAATTGAATACAGCTAGATCAGACCAACTCTGCCTGTCCCTCACCCCACCTACACCCCCCTGCTGAGGCGAACAAAGCCACAACGAAAGACTATCCAAACCTGGCCTGAGGGAGTGCTCTCCCAGCTACAGGACTGCTTCTCACGGACTGTATGGGATTTATTTTCCAGCCACAACCTGCAGGAGTACACCGACACCGTACTCTCTTACATTAAGAACTGTGTTGACACTGTCACCATCAACAAAAGAGTCAGGGTTTTTCCAAACCAGAAGCCCTGAATGAACAGCGCAGTCCCTATTAAAAAGCCGCAACACTGCCTTTAAATCAATCAATCAATTTTTTTATATAGCGCCAAATCACAACAAACAGTTGCCCCAAGGCGCTTTATATTGTAAGGCAAGGCCATACAATAATTATGTAAAACCCCAACGGTCAAAACGACCCCCTGTGAGCAAGCACTTGGCTACAGTGGGAAGGAAAAACTCCCTTTTAACAGGAAGAAACCTCCAGCAGAACCAGGCTCAGGGTGACAGGTGACAAATCAGGTGACAGGTCCCTGTACAGCACGGCCAGGTCCAACCTGAAAAGAGGCTTCAGGGAGACCAAGGCTGCCTACAAGGAAAAGATAGAGGACCACTTCGCTGCAAATGACCACAGAAGGATGTGGCAGGGAATAAATCATATAAGCAACTACAGAAGCAGCAACCCAGGATATGCTAAATCTGATGCCTCGCTGGCAGAGGAGCTGAACCGCTTCTTTGCCCGCTTCGCAGCAGACAGATCAGCAGCAACTCCACACCCACCAATCTCCAGCACTAGCACGCTAACACTACAGGAACGCGAAGTAAGTCGTGTGCTGAAGGCAGAGAACCCCAGGAAGGCAGCCGGCCCCAATGGTGTACCTTGAAAGGTACTCAAAGCGTGTGCTGACCAACTGGCTGGAGTTTTCACATGCATCTTCAACCTGTCCCTGTCACAGGCCATCATTCCACCCTGCCTCAAATCCTCCACCATCATTCCAGTCCCAAAATAGTCAGCAGTTGAGAGCATAAATGACGACAGGCCTGTTGCACTTACGCCTGTGATCATGAAGTGCTTTGAAAGACTGGTCTCTCAGCACATCAGGGCCTGTCTGCCTCCCACTCTGGACCCCCACCAGTTTGCTCCACAGAGGACACTATCACCACAGCTCTCCACACCACGCTGAGCCACCTGGAGCACCAGGGGAGCTATGTGAGGATGCTCTTCCTGGACTTCAGCTCAGCCTTCAACCACATCATCCCAGAGATCCTGGTCCAAAAAGTGACACATCTGGGCATCTCCACCCCCATCTGTCAGTGGATCAAGGACTTCCTCATAAACTGCCCACAGTCCGTGAAACTTGGCCCCCACCTTTCCTCCACCATCACACTCAGCATCGGTTCCCCTCAAAGCTGTGTACTGAGCCCCTTCCTGTTCACTCTTTACACGCACGACTGCTCTCCGACTCATCTCTCAAACACCATCATAAAGTTTGCAGATGATACCACCGTGATTGGGCTCATCTCAGGGGGGGATGAGACTGACTACAGAGGCGAGGTAAATCAACTGACAGCGTGGTGTTCAGCTAACAACCTGCTGCTGAACACCACAAAAACAAAAAAAATAATCCTGGACTTCAGGAAGAACAGGACTGACCCAGCCCTGCTCTACATCCAAGGGGACTGTGTGGAAAGGGTCAGCTCCATCAGGTTCCTGGGAGTGCAGCTCTCTGACAGCCTCTCCTGGACTGCCAACACCACAGTGGTGGTGAAGAAAGCCCAGCAGCGACTCCACTTCCTGAGGGTGCTTAGGAGAAACAATCTGGAGAAGAAGCTGCTGGTGTTGTTCTACAGAACCACCATCGAGAGCATCCTGACGTACTGCATCACAGCGTGGTACGGGGTGTGCTCAGCAGCAGACAGGAGAGCGCTGCAGAGGGTGATCAAAACAACCCAGGGGATCACTGGCTGCTCTCTGCCCAGCCTGGAGGACATTGCCAGCTCTCACTACCTCAGCAGAGCTGCCAGCATCTGCAAAGACACATTCCACCCCAGCAACCACCTGTTTGACCTACTACCCTCCGGCCAACAGTATAGGTCAATCAAAACTAGGACAAACAGACTCAGGGACAGCTTTCTGTCCAGAGCGATCACTGCACTGAACAATAAGAAATCACTCTAATCCACACCTTCTAGTTTCTTGTGCAATATCTGTAAACCATGTGCAATATTCCCATGCAATAGGATTCCACAGTTGTATATAATTCTCGTTTTACATTTTACTTGGTCCACATTTTATTTTATTTTATTTTACCTTAAGTTTATATTAGTTGTACATGAATGAAATTACTTGCACCACGGAATGCACCTTTTTGGAGTTGCACTCATATCTCGTAATGCAAATTACAATGACAATAAAGGTGATTCTGATTCTGAATATAGGTTGAAGAGGATTTGAAAATCATTGTATTCTGTTTTTATTTACATTTTGCACAACTTCCCAACGTCATTGGAATTGGGGTTGTATATTCATGCATACATACCTACAAGTACATACATACGCACAAACATGATGACATTACCAAAAAGAAAAAAACATGAAAAGTTAGTCAGTTAACTCAAATTTACAAAATACTTTAATATTGTCAGAACAGTTGTTCCAGATGTTAACCCCTTTAACAGAAACACAATGACTTTTTGCAGTAGTTCGGATCCTTGATTTCTCAAAAGATAAAATTCTTCTCAAATTATGACAAGAGTCCCTTGGTTTAAACAGATCCTGGACACACTGTGGCAGCAGTTTATTTTTAGCTTTATACATAATTTGTATTGTAATGTAATCAACCAAGTCCCAAAATTTTAAAATATTAAAATGTTTTCGGATGCCCCCTGGATGCCTCACTGGAGAGGTGTTCCGGGCACGTCCAATCGGGAAGATACCCCGGGGAAGACCCAGGACACGCTGGAGGGACTATGTGTCGCAGCTGGCTTGGGAACGCCACGGGGAGGTCTGGGCGGCTTTGCTTGAGCTGCTGCCCCCGCGACCCGACCTTGGATGAAGTGGAAGAAAATGGATTGATGGATAATACATTTCTGCAGGAACTCCTGGACTTGTTGCCAAATACTTGTATGATACACTTTGTTTTACCAAAATGGGGCGATAATTTGTTTGACTCAAACCATTGTTTAAACTTCTGTAGCTCCATCTCCATCATGTCCAAGGTTTGTCCCAAATGATCCACACTACAAAACATCATCGCCATCCTCCAAACACAGCTCCAAACAAGGTTTTTGCTTGCATCAACAAACAAAATACAACTGACGGACTTGGAAACCAAACATATGTAATTATACAGAAGAAACAACAACGGCCCCAGAACTGAACCCTGGGGCACCCCACAAGCAATTTTCATGAGTTCAGAATTTGTCCCACCAGTATGTACATGCTGATATCTATTGTATAAATAGCTAACTATCCACTCGTATGCCATTCCGCTGATACCATACCTCTGTAGTTTGTCCAGTAGCACAGTGTGGTCTATAGTATCAAATGTTTTCTGTAAATCAAAAAAAAAAAAAAAATCTACAGTATCTTGCTTATTTTAAATTGCATTTGTAAGTTGTTCAACAAAATCAATTACAGACTTATTTGAAAGTTTCCTCTGTTATTTTCATTTTGAAATTTATACTTTCATTATGGTCAATTTTGTCAACTAAAGAATTGAAAACTACAAAAGCCGGCAAGTGATCACTGATATCACTAATAAGTCGTCCCCCCTCTAAATTCCCCACGGTAACATTTGTAAGTATATTGTCAATAAGTGTTGCTGTATTCGCAGTTATCCTAGTTGGATGAGTAATCACTAACAGAATTTATAAATTCAGTTATACCATCAGGTTATAAGAAGTCTATGTTGAAATCTCCACAAACAAATAAAAACATTATTTTTAATAGTGTTGTACATGTCAGTCAGCTTTCCCACAAAATTGTTTACGTTTGACCCTGGTGCTCTGTAAACAAAACTTAGAGTTATATTTTTTGATTTTTCGCATTTAATTTCCACAGTGACACATTCCATGACATTTTCCAAAGAAAAACACATTTTGAATGATTTCACAGTGATAAGCAGAACTAACGTAAAGTGCCACACCACCACCCCGTTTCTTCTTCTTCTTCTTTTTCTTTCTGTTCCCGTTAGGGGTCACCACAGCAGATCAATCGTTTCCATCTCACCCTGTCCTCTGTATCTTCCTCTGTCACACCAACCACCTGCATGTCCTCCCTCAGCACATCCATAAACCTCCTCTTTGGCCTCCCTCTTCTCCTCCTGCCTGGTGGCTCCATCCTTGGCATCCTTCTCCCTATACGAGGTCTATTAGAAAAGTATCCGACCTTTGTATTTTTTTCAAAAACCATATGGATTTGAATCACGTGTGATTGTGTCAGACAAGCTTGAACCCTCGTGCGCATGCGTGAGTTTTTCCACGCCTGTCGGTTGCGTTATTCGCCTGTGAGCAGGCTTTGAGTGAGGAGTGGTCCAGCCCCCTCGTCGGATTTTCATTGTCAGGAAATGACGGAATGATTTGGGCTTTTTTTTCCATCAGACGTTTTTCAGAAACTGTTAGAGACTGGCAGCTGGAAAACATTAGAAAAATTTATCTGGCTTTCGGTGAGAATGTTACGGGCTTGGTAGAGAATAAGGAGTGTGGCCCCCAGCGGCTGTGGGGCGTGCCGCGCTCTGAAGCCGCCATCGACAGGCTGAACGACCATTTCCTTTCTAAACGGATGGCTGTCTGGATCCATGACCATCGTGTGCCATTTCTCTGGTTATCACAAGAGCTGGACATCAACCATTTTCCGGCAGATTTCACTTTTAATAAGAGATTTTGTCATGGAAAGCCGAGCGGACACTTTACGCGTCACGATGGATTCTCTACTGGAGCGAGACAAAACCACCTCCGTTTTGGTCTCACAGGACGGCTTTGAGATGGCGTTCAGACAGCTGTCAGTGGTTTTTCCATCGAGTGATTATCCGAAAAATTGTGGATGTGCCTGGACATGCCAGAACATGTCCTGTGAGGCTTCATCACGGCGTTGCCATGCACCATGCGGCACCGCCGCGACGCGCGGAATTCCTTCGCACGTCTGTCTAATGTGCCGAAAAAGTGCTGATGTCCACTTCTTTTCACAATTCCTGTGCTAGCCAGATGACATCCCGGATAAAACACAGCGTCCAGTTTGGAAATGAACGGCACATTCCACTGTTACAGGAGTTTTTGTCATGGAAAGAGGAGCGGAGGCTTCACGCGTCGCGCGGTGCCGCATGGCGCACAGCAACGCTGTGATGAAGCCTCACGGGACATGTTCTGGCATGTCCAGGCACATCCACAATTTCTTGGATAATCACTCAATGGAAAAACCACCGACAGCTGTCTGAACGCCATCTCAAAGCCGTCCTGTGAGACCAAAACGGAGGTGGTTTTGTCTCGCTCCAGTAGAGAATCCATCGTGACGCGCAAAGTGTCCGCTCGGGGCCGTCCTTAAAGCAACAGTAACACTCCTTATTCTCTACCAAGCCCATAACATTTTCACCGAAAGCCAGATAAATTTTTCTAATGGTTTCCAGCTGCCAGTCTTGAACAGTTTCTGAAAAAAATTCAGATGGAAAAAAGCCCAAATCATTCTACCATTTCCTGGCAATGAAGCAACGACGAGGGGGCTGGACCACTCCTCACTCAAAGCCTGCTCACAGGCGAATGACACAACCGACAGGCGTGGAAAAACTCACGCATGCGCACGAGGGTTCAAGCTTGTCTGATACAATCACACGTGATTCAAATCCATATGGTTTTTGAAAAAAATAATAAGGTCGGATACTTTTCTAATAGACCTCGTATACCCTGGGTCCCTCCTCTGCACATGTCCAAACCATCTCAATCTCACCTCTCTGACTTTGTTTCCAGACCGTCCCACCTGAGCTGTCCCTCTGATATGTTCATTCCTAATGTTGTCCATTCTTGTCACTCCCAAAGAGAATCTCAACATTTTCAGCTCCGCCTCCTGTCTTTTTGTTAGTGCCACTGTCTCTAAACCGTACCATATAGCTGGTCTCACTACTGTCTTGTAAACTTTCTCCTTCACTCTTGCTGATATTCTTCGGTCACAAATCACTCCTGCCACCTTTCTCCACCCACTCCACCCTGCCTGCACTCTCTTCTTCACCTCTCTACCACACTCTCCATTACTTTGAACAGTTGACCCCAAATATTTAAACTCATCTACTTTCACCACTTCTACTCCTTGTAACTGCACTATTCCACTGGGCTCCCTCTCATTCACACACATGTACTCAGTCTCGCTTCTACTGACTTTCATTCCCCTTCTCTCCAAAGCATATCTCCACCTCTCCAGACTAGACTCAACTTGCTCTCTACTCTCACTACAGATCACAATGTCATCTACAAACATCATAGTCCATGGGGACTCCTGTCTGATCTCATCCATCAACCTGTCCATCACCACTGCAAACAAGAAATGACTCAGATCTGATCCTTGGTGTAACCCCACCTCCACCTTGAATGAGTCTGTCATTCCGACTGCACATCTCACCGCTGTCACACTATTCTTGTACATGTCCTGCACTACCCTAACATACTTCTCTGCCACTCCAGACTTCCTCATACAATACCACAGCTCTTCTCTTGGCACCCTATCATAAGCTTTTTCTAAGTCCACAAACACACAATGTAACTCTTTCTGGCCTTCTCTGTACTTCTCCAACAGTATTCTCAGAGCAAACATTGCATCTGTAGTGCTCTTTCTTGGCATGAAACCATATTGCTGCTCACAGATCTTCACCTGTTTTCTAAGCCTAGCTTCTACTACTCGTTCCCATAACTTCATGCTGTGGCTGATCAACTTTATGCCTCTGTAGTTACTGCAGCTCTGCACATCACCCTTGTTCTTGAAAATAGGAACCAGCACACTTTGTCTCCTCTCACTTTCCAAGATTTTATTAAACAATCTGGTTAGAAACTCTACTGCCATCTCTCTTAGACATTTCCATGCCTCCACTGGAATGTCATCTGGACCAACTGCCTTTCCACTCTTCATCCTCTTCATAGCAGCCCTCACTTCTTCCTTACTAATTTCTTGTACTTCCTGATTTACTCTCACAACATCATCCAGTCTTGTCTCTCGCTCATTTTCTTTATTCATCAGCTCTTCAAAATATTCCCTCCACCTTCTCAGCACACACTCCTCACTTGTCAGCACATTGCCATGTGCATCTTTTACCACCCTAACCTGCTGCACATCCTTTCCAGCTCTGTCCCTTTGTCTGGCCAATCAGTACAAGTCCTTTTCTCCTTCCTGACTATTCAGCTTCTTGTACAGCTCACAATATGCCTTTTCCTTAGCTTTTGCCACTTCTTTTTTTGCCTTATGCCGCATCTCCTTGTACTCCTGTCTACTTTCTTCATCTCTCTGACTATCTCAAAACGTTTTCGCCAACATCTCTCTCCCTATGCTTTCCTGGACCTCTTCATTCCACCACCAAGTCTCCTTGTCTTCCTTCCACTGTCCAGATATCACACCCAGTACTGTCCTAGCTGTCTCCCTCACCACATCTGCAGTACTTTTCCAGTTGTCCAAAATTGCTTCCCCTCCAACCAGTGCTTCTCTCACCTGCTCGCTAAATTTCACACAACAGTCTTCCTCCTTCAGCTTCCACCATCTGATCCTTTGTTGAGCTCTCACTTCTTCTTCTTTACCTCTAAAGTCATCCTACAAACAACCATCCTATGCTGTCTAGTGACACTCTCTCCTGCTACCACCTTACAGTCTGTGATTTCTTTTAGCTTGCATCTCCTATAAAGAATGTAGTCCACCTGTGTGCACCTTCCTCTTACCCTGTGCTCCTCCCTTTTCTTAAAGTAGGTATTCACCACAGCCATTTCCATCCTTTTTGCAAAATCAACTACCATCTGTCCTTCCCCATTCCTATCCTTGATACCATATCTACCCATTACTTCCTCATCACCTCTCTTCCCTTCACCAACATGCCCATTGAAGTCTGCTCCTATCACCACTCTTTCATGCTTGGGCACACTCTCCACCACCTTATCTAACACACTCCAGAAATCTTCTTTCTCCTTCATCTCACAACCTAGGTGTGAGGCATATGCACTGATGATATTCATCATCACCCCTTCAATTTCCAACTTCACTCTCATCACCCTGTCAGACACTTGCTTAACCTCCAACACACTTTTAACATACTCTTCCTTTAAAATGACCCCAACACCATTTCTCTTCCTGTCCTCACCATGGTACAACAACTTGTACCCACCGCCGATGCTCCTGCTCTTACTTCCCTTCCACTTGGTCTCTTGCACACACAATATGTCTACCTTTCTCCTCTCCATCATATCAGCCAGCTCTCTCCCTTTACCAGTCATACTACCAACATTCAAAGTCCTCACTCTCATTTCCACCCTTCTAGTTTTCTTCTTCTCCTGCTGTTTGTGGAAACGTTCTCCTCCTCTTCTTCGTCATTGTCTTCTCCCTGCAGTAGCACAATTTCCACCGGCACCCTGTTGGGCAACAGCACTGGTGGCGGACGTTGTTAACCCAGGCCGCGACCGATCCGGTATGGAAATTCGATTCTTAGTCTGCATAGTTGGGTTGGTTTGTTTTACGCCAGATGCCCTTCCTGATGCAACCCTCCTCATTTATCCGGGCATGGGACTGGCACTCAGAATGTCCTGGCTGCACACCCCATGTGGCCCCACCATCCCATTTATTCATCCTATTTATCGGAAAGAAATCATAACCCTCAAACTGGACAGTGTCCATATGCTCATCTTTCAACCACATCTCAGAAATTGCAATAACTGAAAAATGTTTATTTGCACGATTTAAACAATCCTGAATTTTTGACAAGTTCATGGAAAGACTCCTGCTTTCAAAATGTATGATGGAGAAAATCCCATTTAACATACAAAAATAATTGCAATGGTGAGTAATTTTTTTTAAAGAAAAAAACAATCCGGATCTATATTATATTTAATATTATGAAATCTATGTTTAGTGTAATCAGATTTTTTTAAGTGGCGCTCCTGTGCAGGAATAAATTGGTAAGAATCAGTTGACATAAAATAAAAAATAAAAAATTGTGATCCACAAACCAAAAATGCGGCTAAACAAAGTATATAGCTGCTAGATGTAAATATATTTGCAGTATATGTTTATGCAAAATTTGTCCCGAAAGAAAGACAAACAAAACAACCATAAAAGAAATCACTACAATTAACCAAAAAGGAACCAACAATGAGCACTGTCCTCCTTAGGAAGCAGTCACTTAAATTTAGCCATTTTTGAGAGCTCTCTGATTATCATAACTTTTGCTTCCTCTGGAGACTCATTTAACTTAATCCAAACTTTACAGTTCCTGGTCCAAGTCGCTTGTATTTTTTTTTTTTCTGTTTTTTTAGAGCTCTGGCTTGTCTTGCAAATCTGCATTTTTCTTTGTCAAATGTAAGTAAGTAAGTAAGTAAATTTTATTCATATAGCACCTTTCACAGACAAGAGCCACAAGGTGCTTCACAACATAAAAGCACAGTACACCACACAAAACATCAGACAATGGCCGAGACATAAAAAAAAAAAATGTTCGTTCACATACACCTCAGTTCCTCTCAGCTTTTTTGTTTGTCTTAACAATTCATTCTTAAGTTTCCTGTTTGAAAACCGGATAATATCAACCACTTTATAATTTTTGCATTTTTGGAACTTTTCTCCCGGAGTGTCCTCCTTGAAGCAAGTGAAAATACTACCTGACAAGATTACTTAATGTTAATACACCTATGGTGTTATTTCATGCAGTGCTTGGTTGTATCAAACGCCAGAAAATGAGTAAATAAGATAGCAGCTAACGCTACAAACACAGCTTACCCGTTTGTCTCAGTAGCATCCGCCGTGGCTTCTTCAACACTGTAGTCCAACCATTTCTCTGGGTAAGGATGCAGTGGTGTGGGTTTTTTTTCTCCATAAAATTAAAAGAACAGACAGGGACATTTGGGTGGATTTTTCAAATTCAGCGCCTTTAGCCAGCACCGGAGATCTTCGTCTTCCAGTGGACGAGGGAACAAGTTAAACTGCCTGTCCACAGCATTCAGATCTCTACTTTTCAAGTTCAAAACATCATTCTGAAAGCGATAGTTTCCTCTTCTTCCAGTTGTTGTGGCGCCCACGAACTGAACAATTAATGCTGCTCATCTTCTGAAACTTCTAGTGTACTGTGTTCCCACGTAGCTACTCATTAGACACAGTGGCAAACCGGAAGTTGTTTGACAAAATAGAGCTGCCCACCCTGACTTCCTGAATAAGGTGAATAAAGTCAACAGTTATGTATCACATTTTGGTTTTGGCGCAACTGCCTAGATGACAACAAAAGACGTAGTTTTGTTTTTGGTGAATAAAGAAAAAAGACATTCCAACTTTTATTTTTGACAATCTGAGACAGTAACTTCGCCATCCGGGTCAGCCTGGGCTGTGCAGCGATTTGAAACACTGTCAGAAGATCAACAAAGCTCTGAAAACAGAATCGATTCCTGGTGACCATCTAAACCAGCAGAATTCCTCTGTCAGGGTCCATCAAGTGAGCTGTTGAGATGGATGGGTCATCCACTGTAGAAGATGCTGGCTGCCAGCATCTGACCTCAGAGAGATCCATCCTGCATGTTGGCAAAGTAAGCTGCGGTTTTATCAGAATCTGGCTGGAGTGGCTAATGGCTTTAATTGTATTCCCTGTCATCAGTAATATCTCACGTTAACAGGTAAGTCCCTTCAGCTGCTCCCTTACTTGGGATCACCACAACAGATCCATGGTGGACTTGCATGTTGATTTAGCACAGGTTTTACGCCGGATGCCCTTCCTGACGCAACTCCACATTAAATGGAGAAATAATATATCACGTTAATAAACACAAAAATAAATCACCTGCTGACTAGGACGTAATTCATTCTTAAATTCCTGCTTTGCTTGAGCTGCTGCCCCCATGACCCAACTTCGGATGAAGTGGAAGAAAATGGATGGATGGATGGGTCATATGTGATTTGAACAGAGGAATCAGATCTTGAACTGTAGAACTTTCAACTGGAAGATAAGAGACTGATTTAATATTTCCTATTGACTGATCCTAAAAAATATTGATATTATAACATTGTTATAAAATCATTCAGTCAAGAGGTGGTGCCCCACGTTTCGAAGTAAAATTAACCACTAGTGTTAATTCGCTACAGTGTGGACAGGTGTCTTTTATACTTTATAGTGACATGTTTAGCTGCATGTTCTCCTTGAATTGCTGGCTGTCTGAGTGGTGTCCAAAAAATGAGGTGGGCTTCATAGATAATTGGCAAAGCTTCTGGGGAAAACCTGGTCTTGTTAGGAGAGACGGCATCCATCCCACTTTGGATGGAGCACCTCTCATTTCTAGAAATCTGGCCAATTTTATTAAACCCTCCAAACCGTGACTATCCAGGGTTGGGACCAGGAAGCAGAGTTGTAGTCTTACACACCTCTCTGCAGCTTCTCTCCCCCTGCCATCCCCTCATTACCCCATCCCCGTAGAGACGGTGCCTGCTCCCAGACCACCAACAACCAGTAAAAATCTATTTAAGCATAAAAATTCAAAAAGAAAAAATAATATAGCACCTTCACCTGCACCACAGACTAAAACAGTTAAATGTGGTCTATTAAACATTATGTTGTGAAAGTGTAGGAACACAGACCCACAACAGGGGGCGTTAAATGAACAGACAGTGGATAAGCCAAACAGTAACAATTTAATGTTGTGAAGTGCACAACGGAATACAGACAAACACAGTTTTGGTACCACAGACAATTATATGTAGCATGATGTGTGGGCAGGCTTGAGGATAGGAGATGTCCGTCCCGAACCGAGCCGGATCCCACACGGCCCTCACCGCCAACGGATCTGAAGAACACCGGAGTCACCAAGTCCTGGATCCCCAGGTGGCCATCGTCTCCAGCTGTCAGACCTGGTACTGCTTGCTGGCAGAGAACAGAAACAGTATTGATGAGTGTGAGTTCGCACACTCAGTAATCCCACAGTCTGTGTTCTTTTGGGAGGGAGCACCTCCACCTCCAATCACACACTCGTGCAGCTCCTGTCTAACCACTTATCTGGTTGGAGTGTGAAGCGAAGCCGTCGCTGATCACCCCAAACGCCAATCCCTCAGATAAGGCAACACCACAGGAAAACGGCTGCAAATAAGTTCAGACTATAAGTCAGGGTATAGTTCAGCAAAGAAAATTACCTCTCTAGTGGCTGATTTCTCGGCGGGGAGGTGGAGTTGTAGGCCGGCCTTTATGGTGGTGGTGATGAACTGTGGATGAGTGACAGCTGGTGCTGATGATGAGTGACAGCTGTCACTCCCAGTTGCTCCGACACCCTCTTGTGCTTGAAGCCCGCACTTCAAGCAGGGCGCCATCTGGTGGTGGTGGGCCAGCAGTACCTCCTCTTCAGTGGCCCACACAACAGGAGCCCCCCTCAACGGGCGCCTCCTGGCACCCGACCAGGCTTGTCCGGGTGACGGGTGTAGAAGTCGGCCAGGAGGCCCGGGTCCAGGATGAAGCTCCTCTTCACCCAAGAGCACTCTTCGGGTCCATAACCCTCCCAGTCACCAGATACTGAAACCCCCGGCCCTTTCGATGGACGTCTAGGAGCCTGCGCACGGTCCAGGCAGGCTCTCCATCTATGATCCAGGCAGGAGGCGGCGCCGGTCCGGGGGTGCAGAGAGTTGATGTGTGGTAGGGTTTGATTCGTGAAACATGGAACACAGGATGAATCCGCAGTGAAGCTGGTGAAGTATGGAAAATGGTCCAACGAACCTGTCCTTTAGTTTTTGGGATTCTACCTGTAGTGGAATGTCCTTCGTGGATAGCCAAACCGCCTGCCCGGGCTGATACCTAGGGGCCGGGGCACGCCGGCGGTCTGCATGGGCCTTAGCCCTCGTCCGGGCCTTGAGCAGGGCAGAGCGGGCGGTACGCCACACCCGACGGCACCTCCTCAGAGGGGCCTGGACCAAGGGCACCCCGACCCCTCCCTCCACTAGCGGGAACAATGGGGGCTGGTACCCCAAACACACCTCAAACGGGGAGAGGCCGGTAGCCGATGATACCTGGCTATTATGAGTGTACTTGATCCAGGCCAGATGGTCACTCCAGGCCATCGGGTGCATGGAGGTCACGCAGCGGAGGGCCTGCTCCAGTTCCTGATTCGTCCGCTCTGCCTGCCCGTTCGTCTGGGGATGGTACCAGGATGAGAGACTTACGGTGGCCCCCAGTTCCCTGCAGAAGCTCCTCCAAACCTGGGAGGAGAACTGAGGACCACAATCCGAGACAATGTCCGATGGAATCCCATGCAGACGCACGACATGGTGGACCAGGAGGTCTGCAGTCTCCTGGGCCGTCGGGAGCTTCGGGAGGGTCACGAAGTGGGCCGCCTTGGAGAACCGGTCCACTATCGTGAGGATGGTGGTCTTGCCCTGGGATGGCGGGAGGCCCATGACGAAGTCCAGGCCGATGTGAGACCAGGAGCGATGAGGCACGGGCAAAGGCTGGAGGAAGCCCTGGGTCTTTTGATGGTCCGCTTTGCCCCTGGCGCAGGTGGTGCAGGCCTGGACGTACTCCCGGACGTCGGTTTCCAGAGACGCCCACCAGAAGCGCTGCCAGACAACTGCCACGGTTCTTCGCACCCCTGGGTGGCAGGAGAGCTTGGAACAGTGACAGAAGTCCAGGACGGCAGCTCTTGCCTCTGGTGGGACATATAGTCTGTTCTTTGGGCTGGTCCCCGGGTCCGGGTTCCATGTCAGGGCCTCCCAGACGGTCTTCTCCATGTCCCAGGTGAGGGTGGCCACGACAGTGGACTCGGGGATGATGGTTTCGGTTGGGTCTGACAGCTCGGTCCTGACCTCCTCTTCGTGCACCCGGGACAGGGCGTCAGATCGTTGGTTCTTCATCCCGGGTGGTATGTTATCCGAAAGTCAAAACGTCCGAAGAACAGTGACCAGCGGGCTTGCCTGGGGTTCAGACGCTTGGCGGTCCGAATGTACTCCAGGTTCCGATGGTCAGTGAAAACCGTGAATGGTACCGAAGCTCCCTCCAACAGGTGTCTCCACTCCTCCAGAGCCTCCTTCACCGCAAGAAGTTCCCGATTGCCGACGTCATAATTCCTTTCAGCCGGGGTCAACCTGTGGGAAAAATAGGCACATGGGTGGAGAACCTTGTCGGACTCCCTGCTCTGGGACAGCACGGCTCCTATCCCTGAGTCAGAGGCGTCCACTTCGACTATAAACTGGCGACTTGGATCGGGCTGCACCAGAACTGGTGCAGTCGAGAACCGGCGTTTCAACTCCCTAAACGCGGCTTCGCACTGATCCGACCAGGTGAAGGGGACTTTTGTGGAGGTCAGGGCTGTCAGGGGACAAACCACCTGACTATAGCCCTTGATGAACCTCCAGTAAAAATTAGCAAAACCGAGGAACTGTTGTAGTTTCCTACGGTTTGTTGGTTGGGGCCAATCTCTCACCGCCGCTACCTTGGCCGGATCAAGGGCGACGGAGTTGGAGGAGATTATGAACCCCAGGAAGGACAAAGAAGTACAGTGGAACTCGCACTTCTCGCCCTTCACAAACAGCCGGTTCTCCAACAACCGCTGCAGGACCTGACGTACATGCGTAAAACATGAGTCTCAGGATCCGGGGAAAAATGAGTATATCGTCCAGATATACGAAGACAAACCGATGCAGGAAGTCCCACAAGACATCATTTACCAAAGCTTGGAACGTCGCGGGGGCGTTAGTGAGGCCGAACGGCATAACCAGGTACTCAAAGTGACCTAACGGGGTGTTAAATGCCGTCTTCCATTCGTCTCCCTTCCGGATCCGAACCAGGTGGTACGCATTCCTAAGATCCAGTTTTGTGAATATTTGGGCTCCATGCAGGAGCGTGAACACTGAATCTAACAGGGGCAGAGGGTATCGGTTGCGAACCGTGATTTCGTTCAGCCCCCTGTAATCAATGCATGGACAGAGTCCGCCGTCTTTCTTGCCCACAAAAAAGAAACCAGCACCCATCGGGGAGGTGGAATTCCGGATCAGCCCGGCAGCTAATGAGTCCCAGATGTAGGTCTCCATTGATTCTCGCTCAGGACGTGAGAGGTTGTACAGCCTGCTGGACGGGTACTCAATGCCCGGGATCAAATCAATGGCACAATCGTACGGACGGTGCGGGGGAAGGGTGAGCGCCAGATCTTTGCTGAAAACGTCAGCAAGATCGTGGTACTCACTTGGCACCGCCGTCAGATTGGGGGGACTTTAACCTCCTCACTAGCTGTCACACCAGGCGGAACCGAGGATCCGAGACATTCCCGGTGGCAGGTTTCGCTCCACTGAGCCACAACCCCAGACGGCCAATCAATCCGTGGATTGTGTTTTATCATCCAAGGATAACCCAATATCACACGGGAGGTAGAAGGTGTTACAAAAAACACAATCTCCTCCCTGTGATTACCAGACACCACCAATGTCACTGGCTGTGTCTGGTGTGTGATTAATGGAAGAAGGGTGCCATCTAGTGCCCGTACCTTCAAAGGTGAAGGTAGAGCCACTAGAGGGAGCCCGACTTCCCTTGCCCATCTGCTGTCCAGCAGATTCCCCTCCGACCCCGTGTCCACCAGTGCTGGGGCGTGAAGGGTTAGATCCCCATTCAGGATCGTGACTGGGATGCGTGCAGATTTTCGGGGTCTCCCCGTGTGGGTATTGTGACCCACCCTTAGCCCAGTCTCTAAGGACGAGTGCTGCTGTATTGACCGTTTGGGGCATTTTTTCTGTGTGCTCGGTTGAGCTGCAGAGAAAACACTCCCCACGGACCAGCCTCCTTTGTCTCTGATCTGATCGCCTTTTGGCCCTGCTCATTTCCATAGCAACATCAGCAGGGGGAGCTGTCATCACGTGGAGTACCCTGGCTGTGGAGCGTGGGGAAGACGGCTCCTTTTCGGACCCAGGAGGAAGAGGGACGGCTTGTGCCTGACCACGCCCTTCATCTCGCTCCCGTCGGTGTTCTGTTAATCGGTTGTCTAACCATATAACCAGGTCGATAAGCCCGTCTAAATCCTGTGGCTCATCCTAAGCCACCAGGTGCTCCTTAAGGACCAGAGACAGTCTGTTTACAAAGGCAGCGCTGCCGCAATGCGGAAGTCGACTGCCAACGGATCTGAAGAACACCGGAGCCACCAAGTCCTGGATCCCCAGGTGGCCACCGTCTCCAGCTGTCAGACCTGGTACTGCTGGCAGAGAACAGAAACAGTATTGATGAGTGTGAGTTCGCACACTCAGTAATCCCACAGTCTGTGTTCTTTTGGGAGGGAGTACCTCCACCTCCAATCACACACTCATGCAGCTCCTGTCTAACCACTTATCTGGTTGGAGTGTGAAGCGAAGCCGTCGCTGATCACACCAAACGCCAATCCCTCAGATAAGGCAATACCACAGGAAAACGGCTGCAAATAAGTTCAGACTATAAGTCAGGGTTTAGTTCAGCAGAGAAAATTACCTCTCTAGTGGCTGATTTCTCGGTGGGAAGGTGGAGTTGTAGTCCGGCCTTTATGGTGGTGGTGATGAACAGTGGATGAGTGACAGCTGGTGCTGATGATGAGTGACAGCTGTCACTCCCAGTTGCTCCGACACCCTCTCGTGCTTGAAGCCCACACTTCAAGCAGGACGCCATCTGGTGGTGGTGAGCCAGCAGTACCTCCTCTTCAGCGGCCCACACAACACATTAGGTCTCTCTCTTCTAAGTTCCTGTTAGTAAATGATATAATAATTGATCAACATATTGATTTATTCTGCCTTACAGAAACCTGGTTACAGCAGAATGAATATGTTAGTTTAAATGAGTCAACACCCCCGAGTCACACTAACTGTCAGAATGCTCGTAGCACGGGCCGAGGGGGAGGATTAGCAGCAATCTTCCACTCCAGCTTATTAATTAATCAAAGACCCAGACAGAGCTTTAATTCATTTGAAAGCTTGACTCTTCGTCTTGTCCATCCAAATTGGAAGTCTCAAAAACCAGTTTTATTTGTTATTATCTATCGTCCTCCTGGTTGTTACTGTGAGTTTCTTTGTGATTTTTCAGACCTTTCTGACTTAGTACTTAGCTCAGATAAGATAATTATAGTGGGTGATTTTAACATCCACATAGATGCTGAGAATGACAGCCTCAACACTGCACTTATTCTATTATTAGACTCAGTTGGCTCTGCTCAAAATGTAAATGAGCCCACCCACCACTTTAACCATACTTTAGATCTTGTTCTGACATATGGCATAGAAATTGAAGAGTTAACAGTATTCCCTGAAAACCCCTTTTTCTCTGATCATTTCTTAATAACATTTACATTTACTTTAATGGACTACCCAGCAGTGGGGAATAAGTTTCATTACAGTAGAAATCTTTCGGAAAGCGCTGTAACTAGGTTTAAGGATATGATTCCTTCTTTGTTATGTTCTTCAATGCCATATACTAACACAGTGCAGAGTAGCTACCTAAACTCTGTGAGTGAGATAGATTATCTCATCAATAGCTTTACATCCACATTTAGCACAACTTTGGATGCTGTAGCTCCTCTGAAAAAGAGAGCCTTAAATCAGAAGTGCCTGACTTAAAGCAGATAACCCATAAGTTGGAGAGGAAATGGGGTCTCACTAATTTAGAAGATCTTCAATTAGCCTGGAAAAAGAGTCTGTTGCACTATAAAAAAAGCCCTCTGTAAAGCTAGGGCATCTTACTACTCATCAATAATTGAAGAAAATAAGAACAACCCCAGGTTTCTTTTCAGCACTGTAGCCAGGCTGACAAAGAGTCAGAGCTCCATTGAGCTGAGTATTCCTTTAACTTTAACTAGTAATGACTTCATGACTTTCTTTGCAAATAAAATTTTAACTATTAGAGAAAAAATTATTCATAACCATCCCAAAGACATATCTTTATGTTCGGCTGCTTTCAGTAATGCTGGTATTTGGTTATACTCTTCTCTCCAATTGTTCTGTCTGAGTTATTTTCATTAGTTACTTCATCCAAACCATCAACATGTTTATTAGACCCCATTCCTACCAGGCTGCTCAAGGAAGCCCTACCATTAATTAATGCTTCGAACTTAAATATGATCAATCTATCTTTGTTAGTTGGCTATGTACCACAGGCTTTTAAGGTGGCAGTAATTAAACCATTACTTAAAAAGCCATCACTTGACCCAGCTATCTTAGCTAATTATAGGCCAATCTCCAACCTTCCTTTTCTCTCAAAAATTCTTGAAAGGGTAGTTGTCAAACAGCTAACTGATCATCTGCAGAGGAATGGTCTATTTGAAGAGTTTCAGTCAGGTTTCAGAATTCATCATAGTACAGAAACAGCATTAGTGAAGGTTACAAATGATCTTCTTATGGCCTCAGACAGTGGACTCATCTCTGTGCTCGTCCTGTTAGACCTCAGTGCAGCTTTTGATACTGTTGACCATAAACTTTTATTACAGAGATTAGAGCATGCCATAGGTATTAAAGGCACTGCGCTGCAGTGGTTTGAATCATATTTATCTAAAACATTACAATTTGTTCATGTAAATGGGGAGTCTTCTTCACAGACTAAGGTTAATTATGGAGTTCCACAAGGTTCTGTGCTAGGACCGATTTTATTCACTTTATACATGCTTCCCTTAGGCAGTATTATTAGAAAGCATTTTCAAATAAATTTAAAATTTCAACTTCAAATAAATAAATTTTCATTGTTACACAAATGATACCCAGCTTTAGCTATCCATGAAGCCAGAGGACACACACCAATTAGTTAAACTGCAGGATTGTCTTACAGACATAAAGACATGGATGACCTCTAATTTCCTGCTTTTAAATTCAGATATGTCTAACCAGATCCTTACTCTGGATGGCATTACCCTGACCTCTAGTAATACTGTGAGAAATCTTGGAGTCATTTTTGATCAGGATATGTCATTCAATGCGCATATTAAGCAAATATGTAGGACTGCTTTTTTGCATTTGCGCAATATCTCTAAAATTAGAAAGGTCTTGTCTCAGAGTGATGCTGAAAAACTAATTCATGCATTTATTTCCTCTAGGCTGGACTATTGTAATTCATTATTATCAGGTTGTCCTAAAAGTTCCCTGAAAAGCCTTCAGTTAATTCAAAATGCTGCAGCTAGAGTACTGACGGGGACTAGAAGGAGAGAGCATATCTCACCCATACTGGCCTGTCTTCATTGGCTTCCTGTTAATTCCAGGTTTTGAATAATCAGGTCCCATCTTATCTTAGGGACCTCTTAGTACCATATCACCCCAATAGAGCGCTTCGCTCTCAGACTGCAGGCTTACTTGTAGTTCCTAGGGTTTGTAAGAGTAGAATGGGAGGCAGAGCCTTCAGCTTTCAGGCTCCTCTCCTGTGGAACCAGCTCCCAATTCGGATCAGGGAGACAGACACCCTCTCTACTTTGAAGATTAGGCTTAAAACTTTCCTTTTTGCTAAAGCTTATAGTTAGGGCTGGATCAGGTGACCCTAGTTATGCTGCTATAGACTTAGACTGCTGGGGGGTTCCCATGATGCACTGAGTGTTTCTTTCTCTTTTTGCTCTGTATGCACCACTCTGCATTTAATCATTAGTGATTGATCTCTGCTCCCCTCCACAGCATGTCTTTTTCCTGATTCTCTCCCCTCAGCCCCAACCAGTCCCAGCAGAAGACTGCCCCTCCATGAGTCTGGTTCTGCTGGAGGTTTCTTCCTGTTAAAAGGGAGTTTTTCCTTCCCACTGTCGCCAAGTGCTTGCTCACAGGGGGTCGTTTTGACCATTGGGGTTTTTCTGTAATTATAGTATGGCTTTTGCCTTACAATATAAAGCGCCTTGGGGCAACTGTTTGTTGTGATTTGGTGCTATATAAATAAAATTGATTTGATTTATACAGGTTCAAACTGGTGCAATTAATACAGTTAAAGACTGCAGAATAGGAGGACTTCTTAAAGAAAAACTTACAGATCTGTGAGAATTTTTACTGGTTGGCAACTTGAAACCTGAAAGATCTGGAGAAGATCTGTATGGAGGAGTGGACCAAAATCCCTGCTGCAGTGTGCAAACTTGGTCAACAACAACAGGAAACATCTGATATTAGTGACATCAGCAATCACCTGCCATTTTTTGTTGTTTACAATTCTTTAGTTGATAAAGTTGATCATACTGATACTCCAAATTTCAAAAGAAAAATAACAAAGGAATCTATGGCCAACCTTAGAACAGATTTATTGCACCAAGATTGGTGTGGCGTCTATACTGAAGACATTGACCAGTCGTATGAATCATTTATCTCCATTATCTCCAAGTCGTATGATAATCATTGTCCATTGATTATTAAATGTTGCACACAAGCGAAATACTGACAAACCTTGGATCACTAAAGGACTGCTGAATGCATGAAAAAAGAATAAAAAATTTGAATAAGCAATTTTTTAAAGGGCAGAACAACTAAGGCTAAGAGTAAATACAAGACATATAAAAACAAGTTGACCAATGTTATGCGATCTTGCAAAAGGCAGTATTACAGTGACTTGTTGGAAAAAAGTAAATTAAGCATCAAAGGTACTTGGAAGCTCTTAAATGAAATCATCAAAAAAAAGTTGTCCAAGACTATCCAATATATATTTTACTCAAATACTGATATAGAAGTTAAAGAAAAGAAAGTTATAGTAGATCATTTTAATGATTATTTTCCCAATGTGGGGAAAAAATTCAGCAAATGCATTTGTACCTTCTAATATGAGCTCTTGGGATAATACGACGAGGATTAACCTCTCAGATTCAATATTTATCAGGGCAACTGATGAATATGAAATAATTAACATAGTACATAAACTAAAAGGGGAAAAAAAAACTGATCATGATAATTTTGATATGTCTTTGATAAAAAAATCTAATTGATTGTGTCAATAAACCGTTAACTTACGTCTGTAATTTGTCATTAATGACGGGCAGATTTCCTTCCAAAATGAAAATAGAATGAAAATAGCTAAAGTGCCAAAAGCACTGCTACCTCAATTCTCAAAAATTCTGGAAAAAGTATTCATTAAGAGGCTGGATGATTTTATATCCAAACATCACATACGAAATGAGCAGCAATATGGATTTAGGGAAAATTGAACCACTTCACTGGCAGGAAATGAGCTTGTGGAACACATTACAAATGTTGTGTGGGCCGCCAGAACACAACAACAAATGCAATTGAAAACAAACAACACACCATAGGGTTTTGTTTTTTTACTTACAGAAAGCTTTTGATACTATTGATCATACCATATTATTTAATAAATTATGGAAGTATGGCATCAGAGGATTAGCATGTAAGCAACTACTTACAGCTACTTGTACAATAGGTATCAGTCTGTTCACTGGGGTGGGATCAATTCAGAATTTTTGAGGTGCACTTGTGGGGTGCCCCAAGGCTCAGTCCTTGGGTCCTTGCCATTTCTTTTATATATTAATGACATGTGCTTGGTTTCTAAGTCTGTGAGTTGTATTTTATTTGCTGATGACATGACTGTGCTTTGTAGTGGGGATCATTTGGGGCAGGTTCTGGACATGATGGAGAGGGAACTACAGATGTTTAAGGAATGGTTTGAGTCTAACAAATTGTCGCTTCACTTTGGTAATAATCCCAGGAATTTATGTAGAAATTTACAAGTACACAATGTTGAAATTGAACTCATAAATTGAACTAAATTTCTTGGGGTCTTTACTGATGATAATCTAAGTTGGAAAACACATAGAAATTATGTTAAATCTAAAATGTCAAAGATCATTGCCATTTTGTATAAAGCACAAGACTTCCTCCCGCAACAGTCATTACTTGTTCCATACATGACCCACTGTATTGAAGTTTAGGGAACCACCTACAAAACTAACATAAATCCCACACTTTTACTTCAAAAGAAAGCTATAAGAATTATCATTAAGAAACCATATCATGAGCCACCAAATCCATTGTTTGTCCATCTGCATATTTTGAAATTTTGGGACTTGACTGATTACATCTTAATACAAATTATGTTCATAGTGAAAAATAGACTTCTGCCACAACACACCTAGGACCTGTTTAAAATGAGGGACTCCAGGTACTATTGATGAGGAGCAATATTATTTCAGAAACCAAAATTTCGAACTACCGTAATAGGTCAGTGTACGAGGTCTGTTAGAAAAGTATCCGACCTTTTTATTTTTTTCAAAAACCTGATGGATTTGAATCACGTGTGCTTGCATGAGCAAACCTTGAACCTTCATTCGCATGCGTGAGTTTTTTCACGCCTGTCGGTTGCGTCATTTGCTTGTAAGCAGCCTTTGTGTGAAGATGGGTGGAGTCTCTTGGCGTTTTTTCTTTGCAAGGAAATGGCGGAACGACTGGAGCAGCACGACTGCATCAAATTTTGCCAGAAACTGGGCGACAGCCAGGTGGAAACCATTCGGATTATTCAGACGGCTTTCGGTGACAATCCTATGGGCATCACACAGATTAAGGAGCGGTACAACCGGTTTAAAGACGTCTGCACAACAGTGGAGAGCGAGCCAGGCTCCGGTCGGCCATCAACATGCTGAAATGACCAGATCATTTCCAAAGTGAACGCTGTGGTGATGTGGGACCATCGTGTGACTATCCGAGAAATTGTGGAAGAGGTGGACATCAGCATTTTTTCGGCACATTCCACTGTGACAGAAGATTTGGCCATGAAAAGAGTTGCAGCGAAATTCATGCCGATGGCTTTGGGACGAAGCTGATGGTGGAGCAAAAGCGCTTCCGTGTTGAAGTCTCACAGGACATGTTGTGACATGCCCACCTCTTCCACCATTTGGAAGATTCAAATCAAATCAAATCAATTTCATTTATATAGTGCCAATTCACAACAAACAGTTGCCCCAAGGCGCTTTATATTGTAAGGCAAAAGCCATACTATAATTACAGAAAAACCCCAACTGTCAAAACGACCCCCTGTGAGCAAGCACTTGGCGACAGTGGGAAGGAAAAACTCCCTTTTAACAGGAAGAAACCTCCAGCAGAACCAGGCTCAGGGAGGGGCAGTCTTCTGCTGGGACTGGTTGGGGCTGAGGGAGAGAACCAGGAAAAAGACATGCTGTGGAGGGGAGCAGAGATCGATCACTAATGATTAAATGCAGAGTGGTGCATACAGAGCAAAAAGAGAAAGAAACACTCAGTGCATCATGGGAACCCCCCAGCAGTCTAAGTCTATAGCAGCATAACTAGGGTCACCTGATCCAGCCCTAACTATAAGCTTTAGCAAAAAGGAAAGTTTTAAGCCTAATCTTCAAAGTAGAGAGGGTGTCTGTCTCCCTGATCCGAATTGGGAGCTGGTTCCACAGGAGAGGAGCCTGAAAGCTGAAGGCTCTGCCTCCCATTCTACTCTTACAAACCCTAGGAACTACAAGTAAGCCTGCAGTCTGAGAGCGAAGCGCTCTATTGGGGTGATATGGTACTATGAGGTCCCTAAGATAAGATGGGACCTGATTATTCAAAACCTTATAAGTAAGAAGAAGAATTTTAAATTCTATTCTAGAATTAACAGGAAGCCAATGAAGAGAGGCCAATATGGGTGAGATATGCTCTCTCCTTCTAGTCCCCGTCAGTACTCTAGCTGCAGCATTTTGAATTAACTGAAGGCTTTTCAGGGAACTTTTAGGACAACCTGATAATAATGAATTACAATAGTCCAGCCTAGAGGAAATAAATGCACAAATTAGTTTTTCAGCATCACTCTGAGACAAGACCTTTCTAATTTTAGAGATATTGCGTAAATGCAAAAAAGCAGTCCTACATATTTGTTTAATATGTGCATTGAATGACATATCCTGATCAAAAATCTCAAAAAAGATTCAGACGGCTTTTCAGTCGTGTGACTATCTGAGAAATGGTGGAAGAGGTGGGCATGTCACAACATGTCCTGTGAGACTTCAACACAAAGGCGCTTTTGCTCCATCGTTAGCAGCTTCATGCCAAAGCCATCGGCATGAATTTCGCTGCAACTCTTTTCATGGCCAAATCTTCTGTCACAGTGGAATGTGCCGAAAAAATGCTGATGTCCACCTTTTCCACAATTTATCGGATAGTCACACGACGGTCCCACATCACCACAGCGTTCACTTTGGAAATAATCTGGTCATTTCAGCATGTTGATGGCCGACCAGAGCGTGGCTCGCTCTCCACTGTTGTGCGGATGTCTTTAAATCGGTTGTACCGCTCCTTAATCTGTGTGATGCCCATAGGATCGTCACCGAAAGCCGTCTGAATAATCCAAATGGTTTCCACCTGGCTGTCGCCCAGTTTCTGGCAAAATTTGATGCAGTCGCGCTGCTCCAGTTGTTCCGCCATTTCCTTGGAAAGAAGAAATGATGAGAGACTCCACCCATCCTCACACAAAGGCTGCTTACAAGCAAATGACGCAACTGACAGGCGTGAAAAAAAATCATGCGTGTGCACGAAGGTTCAAGGTTTGCTCATGCAAGCACACGTGATTCAAATCCATCAGGTTTTTGAAAAAAATAAAAAGGTTGGATACTTTTCTAACAGACCTCGTATTTCTGTTAAAGGTGTAAATATTTGGAATAACTGCCTGGATAATATAAAATCACTCAGTAGTTTGATTGTTCGAAAGTATTTTGTTGCAAAATATCTTCAACCAATCAAATGAAAGTTATTGTGATGGTTAGGAGGCTCTTTGGTGGTGGATTTTATTATGGGATGGTGTTGTTTTCACTGCGGCACACACTGTGTGTGTGTGTGTGTGTGTGTGTGTGTGTGTGTGTGTGTGTGTGTGTGTGTGTGTGTGTGTGTGTGTGTGTGTGTGTGTGTGTGTGTGTGTGTGTGTGTGTGTGTGTGTGTGCAGACAGAATAACTCAAAAACAGCTGGATGGTGGATTTCCACAGTTTGAAGCCGGTGGACTTTTGTGCCTCTCCACAGATGTGGCTGTGACTGCCCCGATCTCAATGCAGCAATACAAGGAATCAAATGTGGACGAGGTTTTGTGTGCAACACGACGGAATTTTGTTGGTGAAGAATGAAGCTGATCCAAACCCGCTGGGGCCGCACACTGGGTTTGACCTCAGAGCAGACTGTCTGCCCAGAAGGAGGAGGAAACACAGAGCGGAACTTTCCCCCGCTGGTGGGAGTCAGGCAAGACAAATGCAGTGTGAGTCTCAGGTGTCTCCTCATCTCCCTCTGCAGGAGCAGCTCTGACACAGACGTGATGGCGACAGCTGGAGCACGACTTCACAGACTTCAGGAGATCATGTCCCCTTGCAGGATCAAAGATCAGACTGTGAGCTTATCATACACGTAAGTGATGACTTTTCTTTTCTCTGCTGTTTGTGTGTTTGAAAGAAGGTTCACAGTGTCAACTGACACCGAAGCTGCAGGGAGCTCCGGACGAAAACTTCCTAACCTCTTTCAGACATTTCTCATCAGGACCTTTGCTTTGTGTGGTGTGTTCCACACACACAGATTTGACACCTTCATTATTTAGTCCCTCAAACCACAGAGTTATCAGAACACAAGTCTGAGCCTGAGCCTGAGTCTGAGTCTGAACCTGAGTCTGAGCCTGAGTCTGAACCTGAGTCTGAGCCTGAGTCTGAACCTGAGTCTGAACCTGAGTCTGAGTCTGAGCCTGAGCCTGAGCCTGAGCCTGAGCCTGAATCTGAGCCTGAGCCTGAGTCTGAGTCTGAGTCTGAGCCTGAGTCTCAGTCTGAACCTGAGTCTGAGTCTGAACCTGAGTGTGTGTCTGAGCCTGAGCCTGAGTCTCAGTCTGAGCCTGAGTCTGAGTCTGACCCTGAGTCTCAGTCTGAGTCTAAACCTGAGTCTGTGTCTGAGGCTGAGCCTGAGTCTGAGTCTGAATCTGAGTCTGTGTCTGAGCCTGAGCCTGAGTCTCAGTCTGAGCCTGAGTCTGAGTCTGACCCTGAGTCTCAGTCTGAGTCTGAACCTGAGTCTGAGCCTGAGCCTGAGTCTGAGCCTGAATCTGAGCCTGAGTCTGAGCCTGAGGCTGAACCTGAGTCTGAACCCGAGTCTGAAACTGAGTCTGAACCTGAGTCTGAGTCTGAACCTGAGTTTGTGTCTGAGCCTGAGTCTGAGCCTGAGCCTGAGCCTGAGCCTGAGTCTGAGCCTGAACCTGAGTCTGAGCCTGAGCCTGAGTCTGAGCCTGAGTCTGAGTCTGAGTCTGAGCCTGAGTCTCAGTCTGAACCTGAGTCTGAGTCTGAACCTGAGTGTGTGTCTGAGCCTGAGTCTGAGCCTGAGCCTGAGTCTGAGCCTGAGTCTGAGTCTGAGTCTGAGTCTGAGCCTGAGTCTCAGTCTGAACCTGAGTCTGTGTCTGAGCCTGAGCCTGAGTCTCAGTCTGAGCCTGAGTCTGAGTCTGACCCTGAGTCTCAGTCTGAGTCTGAACCTGAGTCTGTGTCTGAGGCTGAGCCTGAGTCTGAGTCTGAATCTGAGTCTGTGTCTGAGCCTGAGCCTGAGTCTCAGTCTGAGCCTGAGTCTGAGTCTGACCCTGAGTCTCAGTCTGAGTCTGAACCTGAGTCTGAGCCTGAGCCTGAGTCTGAGCCTGAGGCTGAACCTGAGTCTGAACCCGAGTCTGAAACTGAGTCTGCACCTGAGTCTGTGTCTGAGTCTGAACCCGAGTATGAAACTAAGTCTGAGCCTGAACCTGAGTCTGAGTCTGAACCTGAGTCTGAACCTCGGTCTGCATCTGAGGCTGTTTCTGAACCTGAGTCTGAGTCAAAGCCTGAGTCTAAATCTGAGTCTGAGTCTGAATCTGAACCTGAGTCTGAGTCTGAGTATGAACCTGAGTCTGAACCTGAACCTGAGTCTGAGTCTGAACCTGAGAGCTGAGTCTAAATGCGTCAAAAATCGGTCTAAAAAGCATTATTTTCACTGAGACGCGTTGCTTTTTAGAGGCGTCAGAGTCTGAACCTGAAGCTGAGTCTGAGTATGAACCTGAGTCTGAACCTGATTCTGAACCTGAGTCTAAGTCTCAGCCTAAGTTTGAATCTGAGTCTGAACCTGAACCTGTGTCTGAGCCTGAGCCTGAGCCTGAGTCTGAGTCTGAGTCTGAGCCTGAGTCTGAGCCTGAATCTGAGCCTGAGTCTGAGTCTGTCTCAGCCTGAGTCTGAACCTGAGTCTGAGTCTGAACCTGAGTCTGTGTCTGAGCCTGAGCCTGAGTCTCAGTCTGAGCCTGAGTCTAAGTCTGTGTCTGAGTCTCAGTCTGAGCCTGAGTCTAAGTCTGACCCTGAGTCTCAGTCTGACTCTGAACCTGAGTCTGTGTCTGAGCCTGAGTCTGAGCCTGAGTCTGAGCCTGAGTCTGAGTCTGAGCCTGAGTCTGAGCCTGAATCTGAGCCTGAGTCTGAGCCTGAGTCTGAGCCTGAGTCTGAGTCTGAGCCTGAGCCTGAGTCTCAGTCTGAGCCTGAGTCTGAGTCTGACCCTGAGTCTCAGTCTGAGTCTGAACCTGAGTCTGTGTCTGAGCCTGAGTCTCAGTCTGAGCCTGAGTCTGAGTCTGACCCTGAGTCTCAGTCTGAGTCTGAACCTGAGTCTGAGCCTGAGCCTGAGTCTGAGCCTGAGGCTGAACCTGAGTCTGAACCCGAGTCTGAAACTGAGTCTGCACCTGAGTCTGTGTCTGAGCCTGAGTCTGAACCTGAGTCTGAGCCTGAGTCTGAACCTGAGTCTGTGTCTGAGTCTGAACCTGAGTCTGAGTCTGAACCTGAGTCTGAACCCGAGTCTGAACCCGAGTCTGAAACTGAGTCTGACCCTGAGTCTGAGCCTGAGTCTGAACCTGAGTCTGAACCCGAGTCTGTGTCTGAGTCTGAACCTGAGTCTGAGTCTGAACCTGAGTCTGAGCCTGAGTCTGAACCCGAGTATGAAACTAAGTCTGAGCCTGAACCTGAGTCTGAACCTGAGTCTGAACCTCGGTCTGCATCTGAGGCTGTTTCTGAACCTGAGTCTGAGTCAAAGCCTGAGTCTAAATCTGAGTCTGAGTCTGAATCTGAACCTGAGTCTGAGTCTGAGTATGAACCTGAGTCTGAACCTGAACCTGAGTCTGAGTCTGAACCTGAGAGCTGAGTCTAAATGCGTCAAAAATCGGTCTAAAAAGCATTATTTTCACTGAGACGCGTTGCTTTTTAGAGGCGTCAGAGTCTGAACCTGAAGCTGAGTCTGAGTATGAACTTGAGTCTGAACCTGATTCTGAACCTGACTCTAAGTCTCAGCCTAAGTTTGAATCTGAATCTGAACCTGAACCTGTGTCTGAGCCTGAGCCTGAGTCTCAGTCTGAGTCTGAGCCTGAGTCTGAGCCTGAGTCTGAGCCTGAATCTGAGCCTGAGTCTGAGTCTGTCTCAGCCTGAGTCTGAACCTGAGTCTGAGTCTGAACCTGAGTCTGTGTCTGAGCCTGAGCCTGAGTCTCAGTCTGAGCCTGAGTCTGTCTGACCCTGAGTCTCAGTCTGACTCTGAACCTGAGTCTGTGTCTGAGCCTGAACCTGAGTCTGAGTCTGAGCCTGAGTCTGAGCCTGAATCTGAGCCTGAGTCTGAGCCTGAGTCTGAGCCTGAGCCTGAGCCTGAGTCTGAGCCTGAGTCTGAGTCTGAGCCTGAGCCTGAGTCTCAGTCTGAGCCTGAGTCTGAGTCTGACCCTGAGTCTCAGTCTGAGTCTGAACCTGAGTCTGTGTCTGAGCCTGAGCCAGAGTCTCAGTCTGAACCTGAGTCTGAGTCTGACCCTGAGTCTCAGTCTGCGTCTGAACCTGAGTCTGAGCCTGAGCCAGAGTCTGAGCCTGAATCTGAGCCTGAGTCTGAGCCTGAGGCTGAACCTGAGTCTGAACCCGAGTCTGAAACTGAGTCTGAACCTGAGTCTGAGTCTGAACCTGAGTCTGTGTCTGAGCCTGAGTCTGAGCCTGAGCCTGAGCCTGAGTCTGAGTCTGAACCTGAGTCTGAGCCTGAGCCTGAGTCTGAGTCTGAGCCTGAGTCTGACCCTGTGTCTGAGTCTGAGTCTGAACCTGAGTCTGAGCCTGAATCTGAGCCTGAGCCTGAGTCTGAGTCTGAGCCTGAGTCTGAGTCTGAACCTGAGTCTGAGTCTGACCCTGAGTCTCAGTCTGAGTCTGAACCTGAGTCTGTGTCTGAGGCTGAGCCTGAGTCTGAGTCTGAGCCTGAGTGTGAGCCTGAATCTGAGCCTGAGTCTGAACCTGAGTCTGACCCTGAGTCTGAGCCTGAGTCTGAACCTGAGTCTGAACCCGAGTCTGAAACTGAGTCTGCACCTGAGTCTATGTCTGAGCCTGAGTCTGAACCTGAGTCTGAGTCTGAACCTGAACCTGAACCTGAGTCTGAGTCTGAGTATGAACCTGAGTCTGAACCTGAACCTGAGTCTGAGTCTGAACCTGAGTCTGAGTCTAAATGCATCAAAAATCGGTTTAAAAAGCATTATTTTCAATGAGACGCGTTGCTTTTTAGAGGCGTCAGAGTCTAAACCTGAAGCTGAGTCTGAGTCTGAGTATGAACCTGAGTCTGAACCTGATTCTGAACCTGAGTCTAAGTCTCAGCCTAAGTTTGCATCTGAGTCTGAACCTGAACCTGTGTCTGAGCCTGAGTCTGAGTCTGAGTCTCAGCCTGAGTCTGAACCTGAGTCTGAGTCTGAACCTGAGTCTGTGTCTGAGCCTGAGCCTGAGTCTCAGTCTGAGCCTGAGTCTAAGTCTGACCCTGAGTCTCAGTCTGACTCTGAACCTGAGTCTGAGTCTGAACCTGAGTCTGAGTCTGACCCTGAGTCTCAGTCTGAGTCTGAACCTGAGTCTGTGTCTGAGGCTGAGCCTGAGTCTGAGTCTGAGCCTGAGTGTGAGCCTGAATCTGAGCCTGAGTCTGAACCTGAGTCTGACCCTGAGTCTGAGCCTGAGTCTGAACCTGAGTCTGAACCCGAGTCTGAAACTGAGTCTGCACCTGAGTCTATGTCTGAGCCTGAGTCTGAACCTGAGTCTGAGTCTGAACCTGAACCTGAACCTGAGTCTGAGTCTGAGTATGAACCTGAGTCTGAACCTGAACCTGAGTCTGAGTCTGAACCTGAGTCTGAGTCTAAATGCATCAAAAATCGGTTTAAAAAGCATTATTTTCAATGAGACGCGTTGCTTTTTAGAGGCGTCAGAGTCTAAACCTGAAGCTGAGTCTGAGTCTGAGTATGAACCTGAGTCTGAACCTGATTCTGAACCTGAGTCTAAGTCTCAGCCTAAGTTTGCATCTGAGTCTGAACCTGAACCTGTGTCTGAGCCTGAGTCTGAGTCTGAGTCTCAGCCTGAGTCTGAACCTGAGTCTGAGTCTGAACCTGAGTCTGTGTCTGAGCCTGAGCCTGAGTCTCAGTCTGAGCCTGAGTCTAAGTCTGACCCTGAGTCTCAGTCTGACTCTGAACCTGAGTCTGTGTCTGAGCCTGAGCCTGACCCTGAGTCTCAGTCTGAGTCTGAACCTGAGTCTGAGCCTGAATCTGAGTATGAGCCTGAATCTGAGCCTGAGTCTGAGCCTGAGTCTGAACCTGAGTCTGAACCCGAGTCTGAAACTGAGTCTGAACCTGAGTCTGAGTCTGAACCTGAGTCTGTGTCTGAGCCTGAGCCTGAGTCTGAGTCTGAACCTGAGTCTGAGCCTGAGCCTGAGCCTGAGTCTGAGTCTGAGCCTGAGTCTGAGTCTAAATGCATCAAAAATCAGTCAAAAAGCATTATTTTCAATGAGACGCGTTGCTTTTTAGAGGCGTCAGAAGTGTCGCGTCAAAAGCCGAGCTAAAGCGACGCTTCTGACGGGAGCGCACATTGCCGCTTGTTGGCAGGCTGACGTGTTCAACCCAATCCAACTTTCGACGCGCTGAGCCAATAGGAATGATGCGTTGGGCCAAAACACAGAAGACTAGTGACAGAAACCACTGATCTGTACAAAACAGATACATGTGAGAGGACTGCTCATTTATAGAGCAGTTTTCTGAAGAAAAATCATTGGAAATGTTTTTTTTTTTGTTGTTGTTGTTACCTCAGAATTTGTGATTACTATTAAAAAAAAGTTTAGAACACTTGTACTTAAAGTATCTAAATAAATCAATAAATGGTTCTTTAGAAATCTTTCATCTGTAAATTAAAACCACCTGTTATTTCAGATTAGATAATTTCTTGTTTAACATAAGGAACCTCAGACATTTATTTTTAGACAAAATAACATGGAAATTTGTACATTTTTTTAAAGTCTGGAAGATTATTCATATCTCATTTCAACCAGAAAAACAGACACTGTAAATAAATACAAATGTTTATAATAAATGCAACAGGAAATAATTTAACACTGACTGCAGTGTGATTGTAAAGTAGGATTTCTGTGACATAAACCTCATGATGAATTTTTTATATACTTATTTCAACTTGTAATTTCGTCAAAATATGTAACTGGCTTTAATGTTGTTATCAGGACAGAGTCATTTCTAAAATATGAATTTGAGCACAATAAGTGGAGAGCTTCTACCTGTGAAAATGTCTTTGGACTTTGATTCGTGGACATTTTTAATGATCCGTTCATTTAATGTTAAAATATAAAATGAAACAGTTTTTAAAAAAATATTAATAAAATAGTTGCTGTTTAAAGAGCCTTTTATTTAGAAGCAGGTGATGTTCTGCTGGATTCTCAGGACCAGATGAAGGTCTCTTCTGCAGCTTTGAACTCTGGTGGTGTTGCTGAAGACACTTCTGTACTATTTTGAAGAGCAGAGATGTTTTCTTTCGACTGGACTTCGTGGTGTTCAGCTCATCAATGGAAGTTTGGTTGTCTGCACAGCAAATGTTCCTGATTGGGACAAATAAATATTTCTTTAAATATAAAGAAACACTAAACAGTTTATATATAAAAAAGGGGGGAAAAAACGCCCGAAAAAAAGTTATTTAAAGTTGAGCTTTTGTGGTGTCTGAAAAAAGCTGTAGCTTTATTTAGTAAAAATAAAAAAGACTGAACCATCTACAAATTAAAGCGTTCACTCAGATCAACTGTGCTAAAGGCTAAGCTAACGTTAACCAATCATTAAACCTTCACAGCAGTTCAGTAAACGTCACGTTTTCACGTTTTACTTTTATTTTATTCTCACCTCGATAAAGCTGCAGAACTAAACTCTGTTGGTCAAACTGGGACTTCACATATATCCAAAAAGTGGTAGATTTCAGACTGAGTGGGTTTGTTCCATCACCCCGGCTGCCTGCCTCGGTCTGTCCAGTGATGATGCCTGAAGGTCGGCTTCTCCGTGCGGGTCGGCCCGCTGTCACGGTTCGATCGATATCCCACCAAGTTGTCGGTCCTCCCTCGGTCGGCGTCACTCCGAAAAGTAGCTGAAAAAAAGCTTCTCCCAGCAGGGTGATGGAGAATCGTTCTACTGCTGTTTTTTAAAGCTTTTTGTGGTTCAGGCGACGCAAATTCAAGATGGCGATCCCTGAACTTTTTGTCAGGTTGTGGAAACAGCCAAAGTGTGACGTAGCAATCTCTGCCCCCGAAGCGTCTGATGTCATGACGCATTGGAAACGGATCGGCCTGGTGTTACGACGCGTTGAAAAGCTTTGACTCATTGGCCTGATGCATTCAATGTCAAAGGCCCTTCAGTCTGCATCTGAGTCTGAGCCTGAGCCTGAGCCTGAGTCTGAGTCTGAGTCTGAGCCTGAGTCTGAGTCTGAGTCTGAGCCTGAGTCTGAACCTGAGCCTGAGTCTGAGCCCGAGTCTGCTACAAAAACACCCTGGCTGTTTCAAAACTGTTTTGAAAACTGTACAGCACCAGACATCCTCTGAAATGCTGTGGACACACTTGGTCCATTCCACACAGATTTGGACTGCTGCCGACTTTCCCAGACTGTCCCAGACAGCTTCAAATGAACATGGACTTCTTCAGACAGACCTTGACTGCTCCAGATTTTCTGAGCCTGTTCCAGACTGCCCCAGCTTCTGCCCAATGTAAACCTGGTCCTGATTTGGCCAATAAAAATCAGGTAACATCACAGCCTCCCACTCAGGATCGATGAAGAACTTCCAGATTTGCACATTAAATCATTGACGCTGAGTCATCATGATTCCTGAAAGAAACAGAAATCACTAAAACATGTCAAGCTGTGGAGTCGTTTTACCTGACTTTAGGTTCTCCACAACCTCTGCCTTCTCCACAGAAGAGGTCAGTGGGGTTCAGGAGTTCATCTCAGTGTAAATGGACAACACATCTATAGTGGTCTTCAAGCTCAAAGCACTTTACAGTGATGCCTCATATTCACTCATTCACTCACACACCAACATCATGCCATGTAAGGAGCTCACCTGGACACCGGGAGGCAACTTGGGGATTAAAGATCTTGTCCAAGAGCCAATAGTGAGTTTCTGGTCTGATGGGGATCTCAATCCAACCTCTTTAACCTCAAGACCCTCATCTCCCCAAGTCTTTCTACCACCGTTTGGCAGGATCCCTTTGTGATTTCACAGTCACCTTCCTCCTGAGTAGTCAGACATGTTGTCAGAGGGTTTTTGAGGCTAAGGTTCTTCTCAAAGGTCTGCCCTTGTTGAGTGATGGATACTTCAGCAATACACTAAGCAGTCCACCACATTTCTGCAGCTGCACGTAGTCACCAACTCTGAGTTCTTGGAATCCACATCTTAGACAGGCTCAGCTGCAGCCAGCACAGCCAAAGAGACGTCCCACCCACACATCCACTTACTGAGATGAACACTGTGGAACAGTGAAGAAGGTACTGTAGCAGCACAGAGACTCATCGTCTTCTTGCAATTATGATGTAGTACATCATAAAGTAGTCTATACAAACTCCAAATCCTCTGTCCCGCATCAGTTTTAAGAACCTGTCAGAAGGATAAACTACAGAACTCAAACTTTATCTTCTCCAGAAACTCTCTATACAGCCATGAACTTTTTCACAATGAGTCCTCTGATACAGACTTTAACTTTATCAGACTTAATGCTTTTCCTCATGTAATTTCCAGACTCTGTCTTTATACAGACTTTATTTTTTATTGACTCTATCCACACTCAACTAATAGCCTGATTTAAACATGACCCAAATAATGTTTTCCAGACTTTAACTTTATCCAGACAGTTTTCCAGACATTGACTTTATCCAGGGGTTAGCACTTGTGTCTCACAGCAAGACGGTTGTGGGTTCAATTCCCACCTGTGGTCTTTATGTGTGGAGTTTGTGTGGGTTTCCTTTGGGTGCTCCAGCTTCCTCCCATATCCAAAGACAGGTTAGGTAAACTGGAAACTTTAAATTGTCCGTAGGTGTGAATGTGTTTGTTTGTCTTTATGTGGCCTTGTGACAGACTGGAGTCCTGCCCAGAGTGAAGCCGCCTCAGACCGTATGACTGCTGGGATGGGACTGGGTGATGGACTGGGTGTTGGACTTATTGTTGGACTGGGTGTTGCACTTAGTGTTGCACTTATTGTTGGACTGGGTGTTGCACTTAGTGTTGCACTTAGTGTTAGACTGGGTGTGGCGCATAGTGTTGGAGTGGGTGTTGGACTTGGTGTTGGGTTAGGTATTGCACTTAGGGTTGGAGTGGGTGTTGGACTTGGTGTTGTGTTGGGTGTTGCACTTAGTGTTGGACTGGGTGTTGCACTTAGTCTTGGACTGATTCTTGGACTGGGTGATGGACTGGGTGTTGGACTTGGAGTTGGACTGGGTATTGAACTGGGTGTTGCACTTAATGTTGGATTGGATGTTGGACTGGGTGTTGAACTTAGTGCTGGACTGGGTGTTGCGCATAGTGTTGGATTGGATGTTGGACTTAGTGTTGGACTTGGTGTTGGACTTGGTGTTGGAGTGGGTGTTGGATTTGGTGTTGTGTTGGGTGTTGCACTAAGTGTTGGACAGGGTGTTGCACTTAGTGTTGGACTGGGTTTTGCACTTATAGTTGGACTTTGTGTTGGACTGGGTGTTGCACTTAATGTTGTACTGGGTGTTGGACGTGGTGTTGGACTGGGTGTTGGAATGGGTGTTGCACTTAGTGTTGCACGTAGTGTTGGACTGGGTGTCGGACTTAGTGTTGGATGAGTTGTTGGACTGGGTGATGGACTGAGTGTTGGACTTGGTGTTGGACTGGGTGTTGGACTTGGTGTTGCACTGTGTTGGACTGGGTGATGGACTGGGTGTTGGACCTGGTGTTGGACTGGGTGTTGGACTTGGTGTTGCACTTAGTGTTGGACTGGATGGTGGACTGGATGTTAGACTTGGAGTTGGACTGGGTGATGGACTGGGTGTTAGACTTAGTGATGGACTGGGTGTTTGACTCTGTGTTGCACTTATTGTTGGACTGTGTGTTGGACTGGGTGTTTGACTTGGTGTTGGGCTGGTTGTTGCACTTAGTGTTGGACTGGGTGTTGCACTGAGTGTTTGACTGGGTGTCGGACTGGGTGTTGGACTGGGTGTTGCACTTCCTTTTGGACTGGATGTTGGACTGGGTGTTGCATTTATTATTGGACTGGGTGTTGCACTTGGTGTTACACTTAGTGTTGGACTGGGTGTTACACTTATTGTTGTACTGGGTGTTGCACTTATTGTTGGCCTGGGTGTTGCACTTATTGTTGGACTGGGTGTTGGACTGGGTGTTGCACTTATTGTCGGACTGAGTGTTGGACTTAGTGTTGGACTTGATGTTGGACTGGGTATTGTACTTAGTGTTGGACTGGGTGTTGCACTTATTGTTGGACTGGGTGTTGCAGTTATTGATGGACTGGGTGTTGAACTGGGTGTTGCACTTATTGTCGGACTGAGTGTTGGACTTAGTGTTGGACTGGGTGTTGGGCAGGGTGTTGGACTTAGTGTTGGACTGGATGTTGGACTTGGTGTTGGACTGGGTGTTAGACTGGATGTTGCACTTAGTGTTGGACTTGTTGTTGGACTGGGTGATGGACTGGGTGTTGGAATTGGAGTTGGACTGGGTGAAGGACTGGGTGTTGGACTGGGTGTTGCACTTAGTGTTGGCCTGGGTGTCGGAGTGGGTATTGGACTTAGTGTTGGACTGGGTGTTGCACTTAGTGTTGGACTTGTTGTTGGACTGGGTGAAGGACTGGGTGTCGGACTGGTTGCTGGACTGGGTGTTGGACGGGGTGTTCGACTTAGTCGAATCACCTCTAAATTATTTACACATTATTCACTTTGTGTGTTTTTAGGAATCCGCTAGCTTAGCGCAGCTACTAGCTCTTAGCCGGTTTAGCATGGCGGCTTCTCCTGTCTCTCCCACACTTTTCTGCTCTGGGTGTGAAATGTTTAGTTATTCCTCGGCCTCCTTTAGCAGTAATGGTACTTGTAATAAGTGAAGCTTATTCGTAGCTTTGGAGGCCAGGCTGGGCGAATTGGAGACTCGGCTCCGCACCGTGGAAAATTCTACAGCTAGCCAGGCCCCTGTAGTCGGTGCGGACCAAGGTAGCTTAGCCGCCGTTAGTTTCCCTCTGGCAGATCCCGAGCAGCCGGGAAAGCAGGCCGACTGGGTGACTGTGAGGAGGAAGCGTAGCCCTAAACAGAAGCCCCGTGTACACCGCCAACCCGTTCACATTTCTAACCGTTTTTCCCCACTCGGCGACACCCCGCCGAGGAACAAACTCTGGTTATTGGCGACTCTGTTTTGAGAAATGTGAAGTTAGCGACACCAGCAACCATAGTCAATTGTCTTTCGGGGACCAGAGCAGGCGACATTGAAGGAAATTTGAAACTGCTGGCTAAGGCTAAGCGTAAATTTGGTAAGATTGTAATTCACGTCGGCAGTAATGACACCCGGTTACGCCAATCAGAGGTCACTAAAATTAACATTGAATCGGTGTGTAACTTTGCAAAAACAATGTCGGACTCTGTAGTTTTTTCTGGGCCCCTCCCCAATCGGACCGGGAGTGACATGTTTAGCCGCATGTTCTCCCTGAATTGCTGGCTGTCTGAGTGGTGTCCAAAAAATGAGGTGGGCTTCATAGATAATTGGCAAAACTTCTGGGGAAAACCTGGTCTTGTTAGGAGAGACGGCATCCATCCCACTTTGGATGGAGCAGCTCTCATTTCTAGAAATCTGGCCAATTTTCTTAAATCCTCCAAACCGTGACTATCCAGGGTTGGGACCAGGAAGCAGAGTTGTAGTCTTACACACCTCTCTGCAGCTTCTCTCCCCCTGCCATCCCCTCATTACCCCATCCCCGTAGAGACGGTGCCTGCTCCCAGACCACCAATAACCAGCAAAAATCTATTTAAGCATAAAAATTCAAAAAGAAAAAATAATATAGCACCTTCAACTGCACCACAGACTAAAACAGTTAAATGTGGTCTATTAAACATTAGGTCTCTCTCTTCTAAGTCCCTGTTAGTAAATGATATAATAATTGATCAACATATTGATTTATTCTGCCTTACAGAAACCTGGTTACAGCAGGATGAATATGTTAGTTTAAATGAGTCAACACCCCCGAGTCACACTAACTGCCAGAATGCTCGTAGCACGGGCCGGGGCGGAGGATTAGCAGCAATCTTCCACTCCAGCTTATTAATTAATCAAAAACCGAGACAGAGCTTTAATTCATTTGAAAGCTTGACTCTTAGTCTTGTCCATCCAAATTGGAAGTCCCAAAAACCAGTTTTATTTGTTGTTGTCTATCGTCCTCCTGGTCGTTACTGTGAGTTTTTCTGTGAATTTTCAGACCTTTTGTCTGACTTAGTGCTTAGCTCAGATAACATAATTATAGTGGGCAATTTTAACATCCACACAGATGCTGAGAATGACAGCCTCAACACTGCATTTAATCTATTATTAGACTCTATTGGCTTTGCTCAAAATGTAAATGAGTCCACCCACCACTTTAATCATATCTTAGATCTTGTTCTGACTTATGGTATGGAAATTGAAGACTTAACAGTATTCCCTGAAAACTCCCTTCTGTCTGATCATTTCTTAATAACATTTACATTTACTCTGATGGACTACCCAGCAGTGGGGAATAAGTTTCATTACACTAGAGGTCTTTCAGAAAGCGCTGTAACTAGGTTTAAGGATATGATTCCTTCTTTATGTTCTCTAATGCCATATACCAACACAGTGCAGAGTAGCTACCTAAACTCTGTAAGTGAGATAGAGTATCTCATCAATAGTTTTACATCCTCATTGAAGACAACTTTGGATGCTGTAGCTCCTCTGAAAAAGAGAGCTTTAAATCAGAAGTGCCTGACTCCGTGGTATAACTCACAAACTCGCAGCTTAAAGCAGATAACCCGTAAGTTGGAGAGGAAATGGCGTCTCACTAATTTAGAAGATCTTCACTTAGCCTGGAAAAAGAGTCTGTTGCTCTATAAAAAAGCCCTCCGTAAAGCTAGGACATCTTACTACTCATCACTAATTGAAGAAAATAAGAACAACCCCAGGTTTCTTTTCAGCACTGTAGCCAGGCTGACAAAGAGTCAGAGCTCTATTGAGCCGAGTATTCCTTTAACTTTAACTAGTAATGACTTCATGACTTTCTTTGCTAATACAATTTTAACTATTAGAGAAAAAATTACTCATAACCATCCCAAAGACGTATCGTTATCGTTGGCTGCTTTCAGTGATGCCGGTATTTGGTTAGACTCTTTCTCTCAGATTGTTCTGTCTGAGTTATTTTCATTAGTTACTTCATCCAAACCATCAACATGTTTATTAGACCCCATTCCTACCAGGCTGCTCAAGGAAGCCCTACCATTATTTAATGCTTCGATCTTAAATATGATCAATCTATCTTTATTAGTTGGCTATGTACCACAGGCTTTTAAGGTGGCAGTAATTAAACCTTCCTACCTTCCTTTTCTCTCACAAATTCTTGAAAGGGTAGTTGTAAAACAGCTAACTGATCATCTGCAGAAGAATGGTCTATTTGAAGAGTTTCAGTCAGGTTTTAGAATTCATCATAGTACAGAAACAGCATTAGTGAAGGTTACAAATGATCTTCTTATGGCCTCAGACAGTGGACTCATCTCTGTGCTTGTTCTGTTAGACCTCAGTGCTGCTTTTGATACTGTTGACCATAAAACTTTATTACAGAGACTAGAGCATGCGATAGGTATTAAAGGCACTGCGCTGCGGTGGTTTGAATCATATTTATCTAATAAATTACAATTTGTTCATGTAAATGGGGAATCGTCTTCACAGACTAAGGTTAATTATGGAGTTCCACAAGGTTCTGTGCTAGGACCAATTTTATTCACTTTATACATGCTTCCCTTAGGCAGTATTATTAGACGGCATTGCTTAAATTTTCATTGTTACGCAGATGATACCCAGCTTTATCTATCCATGAAGCCAGAGGACACACACCAATTAGCTAAACTGCAGGATTGTCTTACAGACATAAGGACATGGATGACCTCTAATTTCCTGCTTTTAAACTCAGATAAAACTGAAGTTATTGTACTTGGCTCCACAAATCTTAGAAACATGGTGTCTAACCAGATCCTTACTCTGGATGGCATTACCCTGACCTCTAGTAATACTGTGAGAAATCTTGGAGTTATTTTTGATCAGGATATGTCATTCAAAGTGCATATTAAACAAATATGTAAGACTGCTTTTTTGCATTTACGCAATATCTCTAAAATTAGAAAGGTCTTGTCTCAGAGTGATGCTGAAAAACTAATTCATGCATTTATTTCCTCTAGGCTTCATTATTATCAGGTTGTCCTAAAAGTTCCCTGAAAAGCCTTCAGTTAATTCAAAATGCTGCAGCTAGAGTACTGACGGGGACTAGAAGGAGAGAGCATATCTCACCCATATTGGCCTCTCTTCATTGGCTTCATGTTAATTCTAGAATAGAATTTAAAATTCTTCTTCTTACTTATAAGGTTTTGAATAATCAGGTCCCATCTTATCTTAGGGACCTCATAGTACCATATCACCCCAATAGAGCGCTACTGTTATGTGTCGACGCGGGTTGAGGAGCGGACCTGCGTCAGACGGAACCCAGCGCTACAAACAACCAGAAAAGCGGTTCCAAAAACAATATATTTATTTCACCCACTGGTGCATAAAAAGTGTAAAAACAGAAATAGCGTCCTTCTGGTGGGGTGAAGGCTGGCACGCTCTCCAGCGCCCAAAAGGATCGAAGCCCGGCGCTCCTGGACCCACTACCACTGCCAAACACCCCCCAGGTGGACAAGACAAACCGACTCTCTGCGAAGCATAGAAGAGGTGAGGTAAGTTAGCAGTTACAACTAATATCCTTCAAAAGACACACACTATCAGCAACACATGCAGGTCTGTATTTTAAGCTTTATGCAAATAAGCAGCTTCTCACAACAGGTGGAGGACCACTTGTCCGCATGCCACAGCAGTGAGAAGCGAGCTGCACAATCCTCATCACAATTCAAGTATACTGCGTAACAAAATACCAAGTTACTATCAACAATTAATCAAACACTTAATCACCTTTGATGTGTGCTGACAGCATGTGTCCCTCACCCTTCCTTGCTTCACGGGCTCGATGTGTCAAACCCAGGCGCGGTCCTCAGCGTCTCACAAACGAACATCACAAGGTCGAGTTCCCGGCAGTTCTGCTTGAATCACACATGACTTAAATGCAGAACGCCATCCAATTATCTGCTTCAGCTGAAAGTCTTTAAGGTTGCATGTGAGCACCATTCACAGGTGCTACACATGATGTTGATAAGGGTGAAGGATTCTTCAGCCAGCACCTTCTCCACAGACAAATCAGTTCTCATGCCACCTGGAGAGCAAAGAAAAGAAAAGAACACCAAAATATCCAGCCACACCCCCCAACACACAACAGCTTCGCTCTCAGACTGCAGGCTTACTTGTAGTTCCTAGGGTTTGTAAGAGTAGAATGGGAGGCAGAGCCTTCAGCTTTCAGGCTCCTCTCCTGTGGAACCAGCTACCAATTCGGATCAGGGAGACAGACACCCTCTCTACTTTTAAGATTAGGCTTAAAACTTTCCTTTTTGCTAAAGCTTATAGTTAGGGCTGGATCAGGTGACCCTGAACCATCCCTTAGTTATGCTGCTATAGACTTAGACTGCTGGGGGGTTCCCATGATGCACTGAGTGTTTCTTTCTCTTTTTGCTCTGTATGCACCACTCTGCATTTAATCATTAGTGATTGATCTCTGCTCCCCTCCACAGCATGTCTTTTTCCTGGTTCTCTCCCTCAGCCCCAACAAGTCCCAGCAGAAGACTGCCCCTCACTGAGCCTGGTTCTGCTGGAGGTTTCTTCCTGTTAAAAAGGAGTTTTTCCTTCCCACTGTCGCCAAGTGCTTGCTCACAGGGGGTCATTTTGACCATTGGGGTTTTTACGTAATTATTGTATGGCCTTGCCTTACAATATAAAGCGCCTTGGGGCAACTGTTTGTTGTGATTTGGCGCTATATAAATAAAACTGATTGATTGATTGACTTAGTGTTGGACTGGGTGTTGCACTTAGTGATGGACAGGGTGTTGCACTTAATGTTGGATTGGATGTTGGACTTGGTGTTGGACTTGTTGTTGGACTGGGTGTTGGACTTAGTGTTGGACTAGGTGTTGCGCTTAGTGTTGGACTGGGTGTTGGACTTGGTGTTGGGCTGGGTGTTGCACTTAGTGTTGGACTGGGTGTTGCACTTATTGTTGGACTCGGTGTTGGACTGGGTGTTGCACTTAGTGTTGAATTGGGTGTTGCGCTTATTGTTGGACTTGGTGTTGGACTGGGTGTTGCTCTTAGTGTTGGACTTTGTGTTGGACTGGGTGTTGCACTTAGTGTTGGAGTGGGGGTTGGACTTGGTGTTGCACTTAGTGTTGACTGGGTGTTGGACTGGGTGTTGCACTTATTTTTGTACTGGGTGTTGCGCTTGGTCTTGGAGTGGGTGTTGCACTTATTGTTTGACTGGGTGTTGCACTTAGTGTTGTACTGGGTGTTGGACTTGGTGGTGGACTGGGTGTTGCACTTAGTGTTAGACTGGGTGTTGGACTCGGTGTTGGGCTGGGTGTTGCACTTATTGTTAGAGTGGGTGTTGCACTTTTTGTTTATCTGGGTGTTTGAATTGGTGTTGCACTTATTGTTGGACTGTGTGTTGGGCTGGGTGTTTGACTTGGTGTTGGGCTGGTTGTTGCACTTAGTGTTGGACTGGGTGTTGCACTGAGTGTTTGACTGGGTGTCGGACTGGGTGTTGGACTGGGTGTTGCACTTAGTGTTGGAATTGGTGTTGCACTTAGTGTTGGATTGGGTGTTGCGCTTATTGTTGGACTTGGTGTTGGACTGGGTGTTGCTCTTAGTGTTAGACTGTCTGTTGCACTTATTGTTTGGACTGGGTGTTGCACTTAGTGTTGGACTGGGTATTGCAGTTAGTTTTGGACTGGGTGTTGCACTTATTGTTAGACTGCGTGTTGCACTTTTTGTTGGACTGGGTGACTGACTGGGTGTTGGACTGGGTGTTGCACTTACTGTTGGATTGCGTGTTTGACTGGGTGTTGCACTTATTGTTGGACTGGGTGTTGGACTGGGTGTTGCACTTAGTGTTTGACTGAGTGTTGGACTTGGTGTAGGACTGGGTGTTGCACTTAGTGTTAGACTGGGTGTTGGACTTGGTGTTGCACTTAGTGTTGGACTGGGTGTTGGACGGGGTGTTGCTCTTCATATTGGACTGGCTGTTGCACTTAGTGTTGGAATGGGTGTTGCACTTTTTGTTGGACTGGGTGTTTGACTTGGTGTTGGAATAGGGTGTTGCACTTATTACTGGACTGGGTGTTGCACTTAGTGTTGGACTGGGTGTTGCACTTAGTGTTGGAGTGGGTGTTGGACTGGGTGTTGCACTTAGTGTTATACTGGGTGTTACACTTTTTGTTGGACTGGATGTTTGAATCGGTGTTGCCCTTATTGTTGGACTGGGTGTTTGGCTTGGTGTTGGAATAGTGTGTTGCACTTATTACTGGACTGCGTGTTGCACTTAGTGTTGGAGTGGGTGTTGGACTGGGTGTTGCACTTAGTGTTGGACTGGGTGTTGCACTTCATGTCAGAGTGGGTGTTGGACCTGGACTGGGTGTTGCACTTAGTGTTGGAGTGGGTGTTGGACTGGGTGTTGCACTTAGTGTTGGACTGGGTGTTGCACTTCATGTCAGAGTGGGTGTTGGACCTGGTGTTGGGCTGGGTGTTGGACTGGGTGAGGCACTTAGTGTTGGACTTGGTGTTGGACTGGGTGTTGCACTTATTGTTGGACTGGGTGCTGCACTTCGTGTTGGAGTGGTTGTTGGACTGGGTGTTGCACTTATTGTTGGACTTTGTGTTGGACTGGGTGTTGCACTTAGTGTTGGAGTGGGTGTTGGACTTGGTGTTGCACTTAGTATTGACTGGGTGTTGGACTGGGTGTTGCACTTATTGTTGTACTGGGTGTTGCACTTGGTGTTGTACTGGGTGTTGCACTTATTGTTTGACTGGGTGTTGCACTTAGTGTTGTACTGGGTGTTGGACTTGGTGGTGGACTGGGTGTTGCACTTAGTGTTAGACTGGGTGTTGGACTCGGTGTTGGGCTGGGTGTTGCACTTATTGTTAGAGTGGGTGTTGCACTTTTTGTTTATCTGGGTGTTTGAATTGGTGTTGCACTTATTGTTGGACTGTGTGTTGGGCTGGGTGTTTGACTTGGTGTTGGGCTGGTTGTTGCACTTAGTGTTTGACTGGGTGTCGGACTGGGTGTTGGACTGGGTGGTGCACTTAGTGTTGGACTTGGTGTTGGACTTGGTGTTGGAAGGGGTGTTGCACTTCCTTTTGGACTGGATGTTGGACTGGGTGTTGCATTTATTGTTGTACTGGTTGTTGCACTTGGTGTTGCACTTAGTGTTGGACTGTGTGATACACTTATTGTTGTACTGGGTGTTGCACTTATTGTTGGCCTGGGTGTTGGACTTATTGTTGGACTGGGTGTTGCACTTAGTGATGGACTGGGTGTTGGACTTATTGTTGGACTGGGTGTTGCACTTAGTGATGGACTGGGTGTTGCAGTTATTGATGGACTGGGTGTTGGACTGGGTGTTGCACTTATTGTTGGACTGGGTGTTGGACTTGGTGTTGGGCTGGGTGTTGCACTTAGTGTTGGACTGGGTGTTGGGCAGGGTGTTGGACTTAGTGTTGGACTGGGTGTTGCACTTATTGTTGGACTGGGTGTTGCACTTAGTGATGGACTGGGTGTTGCAGTTATTGATGGACTGGGTGTTGGACTGGGTGTTGCACTTATTGTTGGACTGGGTGTTGGACTGGGTGTTAGGCAGGGTGTTGGACTTGGTGTTGGACTGGGTGTTAGACTGGGTGTTGCATTTAGTGTTGGACTTGTTGTTGGACTGGGTGATGGACTGGGTGTTGGACTTGGAGTTGGACTGGGTGAAGGACTGGGTGTTGGACTGGGTGTTGCACTTAGTGTTGGCCTGGGTGTCGGAGTGGGTATTGGACTTAGTGTTGGACTGGGTGTTGCACTTAGTGTTGGACTTGTTGTTGGACTGGGTGATGGACTGGGTGTTGGACTGGGTGTCGGACTGGTTGCTGGACTGGGTGTTGGACTGGGTGTTCGACTTAGTGTTGGACTGGGTGTTGCACTTAGTGATGGACAGGGAGTTGGACTGGGTGTTGCACTTAATGTTGGATTAGATGTTGGACTTGGTGTTGGACTTGTTGTTGGACTGGGTGATGGACTGGGTGTTGGACTGGGTGTTGCACTTAGTGATGGACTGGGTGTTGGACTGGGTGTTGCACTTATTGTTGTACTGGGTGTTGGACCGGGTGTTGCACTTAGTGTTGGACTGGGTGTTGCACTTATTGTTGGCCTGGGTGTTGGACTTATTGTTGGACTGGGTGTTGCACTTAGTGATGGACTGGGTGTTGGACTTATTGTTGGACTGGGTGTTGCACTTAGTGATGGACTGGGTGTTGCAGTTATTGATGGACTGGGTGTTGGACTGGGTGTTGCACTTATTGTTGGACTGGGTGTTGGACTTGGTGTTGGGCTGGGTGTTGCACTTAGTGTTGGACTGGGTGTTGGGCAGGGTGTTGGACTTAGTGTTGGACTGGGTGTTGCACTTATTGTTGGACTGGGTGTTGGACTGGGTGTTAGGCAGGGTGTTGGACTTAGTGTTGGACTGGATGTTGGACTTGGTGTTGGACTGGGTGTTAGACTGGGTGTTGCATTTAGTGTTGGACTTGTTGTTGGACTGGGTGATGGACTGGGTGTTGGACTTGGAGTTGGACTGGGTGAAGGACTGGGTGTTGGACTGGGTGTTGCACTTAGTGTTGGCCTGGGTGTCGGAGTGGGTATTGGACTTAGTGTTGGACTGGGTGTTGCACTTAGTGTTGGACTTGTTGTTGGACTGGGTGATGGACTGGGTGTTGGACTGGGTGTCGGACTGGATGCTGGACTGGGTGTTGGACTGGGTGTTCGACTTAGTGTTGGGCTGGGTGTTGCACTTAGTGATGGACAGGGTGTTGGACTGGGTGTTGCACTTAATGTTGGATTAGATGTTGGACTTGGTGTTGGACTTGTTGTTGGACTGGGTGATGGACTGGGTGTTGGACTGGGTGTTGCACTTAGTGATGGACTGGGTGTTGGACTGGGTGTTGCACTTATTGTTGTACTGGGTGTTGGACTGGGTGTTGCACTTAGTGTTGGACTGGGTGATGTGCTTAGTGTTGGACTGGGTGTTGGACTTGGTGTTGGGCTAGGTGTTGCACTTAGTGTTGGAGTGGGTGTTTGACTTGGTGTTGCACTTAGTGTTGGACTGGGTGTTGGACTGGGTGTTGCACTTAGTGTTGGAATGGGTGTTGCACTTATTGTTTTACTGGGTGTTGCACTTCGTGTTGGACTGTGTTAGGACTGGGTGTTGCACTTAGTGTTGGACAGGCTGTTGCACTTATTGTTGGACTGGGTGTTGCACTTAGTGTTGGACTGGGTATTGCGGTTAATTTTGGACTGGGTGTTGCACTTTTTGTTGGATTGGGTGTTTGAATCGGTGTTGCACTTATCGTTGGACTGGGTGTTGGACTGGGTGTTGCACTTAGTGTTGGACTGGGTGTTGCACTTTTTGTTCGACTGGGTGTTTGAATCGGTGTTGCACTTACTGTTGGACTTGGTGTTGGACAGGTTGTTGGACTGGGTGTTGATCTTATTGTTGGACGGGGGGCTGCACTTTGTGTTGGAGTGTGTGTTTGAATCAGTGTTGCACTTATTGTTGGACTGGGTGTTGGACTGGGTGTTGCACTTGTTGTTGGACTGGGTCCTGCACTTAGTGTTGGAGTGGTTGTTGGACTGGGTGTTGCACTTAGTGTTGGACTGGGTGTTGGACTTGGTGTTGGACTGGGTGTTGCACTTACTGTTGGACTGGATGTTGTACTGTGTGTTGCACTTATTGTTGGACTGGGTGTTGCGCTTAGTGTTGGACTGGGTGTTGGACTTGGTGTTGGAGTGGGTGTTGGACTTGGTGTTGGACTGGATGTTGCACTTACTGTTGGATTGGATGTTGCACTGTGTGTTGCACTTATTGTTGGACTGGGTGTTGGACTGAGTGTTGCACTTAGTGTTGGATTGGATGTTGGACTGTGTGTTGCACTTATTGTTGGACTGGGTGTTGGACTTAGTGTTGGACAAGGTGTTGCGCTTAGTGTTGGACTGGGTGTTGGACTTGGTGTTGGACTGGCTGTTGCACTTACGTTGAATCGGTGTTGCCCTTATTGTTGGACTGGGTGTTTGACTTGGTGTTGGAATAGGGTGTTGCACTTATTACTGGACTGGGTGTTGCACTTAGTGTTGGACTGGGTGTTGCACTTTTTGTTGGACTGGATGTTTGAATCAGTGTTGCACTTATTGTTGGACTTAGTGTTGGACTAGGTGTTGCGCTTAGTGTTGGACTGGGTGTTGGACTTGGTGTTGGACTGGGTGTTGCACTTACTGTTGGATTGGATGTTGCCTTGTGTGTTGCACTTATTGTTTGACTGGGTGTTGGACTGAGTGTTGCACTTATTGTTGGACTGGGTGTTGGACTTAGTGTTGGACTAGGTGTTGCGCTTAGTGTTGGACTGGGTGTTGGACTTGGTGTTGGACTGGCTGTTGCACTTACGTAGTGTTAGACTGGGTATTGGACTTGGTGTTGGGCTGGGTGTTGCAGTTAGTGTTGGACTGGGTGTTGGACTGGGTATTGCACTTAGTGTTGGATTGGGTGTTGCACTTATTGTTGGACTTGGTGTTGGACTGGGTGTTGCTCTTAGTGTTGGACTGTCTGTTGCACTTATTGTTGGACTGGGTGTTGCACTTAGTGTTGGACTGGGTATTGCAGTTAGTTTTGGACTGGGTGTTGCACTTATTGTTAGACTGGGTGTTCCACTTTTTGTTGGACTGGGTGACTGACTGGGTGTTGGACTGGGTGTTGCACTTACTGATGGATTGCATGTTTGACTGGGTGTTGCACTTATTGTTGGACTGGGTGTTGGTCTGGTTGTTGCACTTAGTATTTGACTGAGTGTTGGACTTGGTGTTGGACTGGGTGTTGCACTTAGTGTTAGACTGGGTGTTGGACTTGGTGTTGCACTTAGTGTTGGACTGGGTGTTGGACGGGGTGTTGCTCTTCGTGTTGGACTGGCTGTTGCACTTAGTGTTGGAATGGGTGTTGCACTTTTTGTTGGACTGGATGTTTGAATCGGTGTTGCCCTTATTGTTGGACTCGGTGTTTGACTTGGTGTTGGAATAGGGTGTTGCACTTATTACTGGACTGGGTGTTGCACTTAGTGTTGGACTGGGTGTTGCACTTTTTGTTGGACTGGATGTTTGAATCGGTGTTGCCCTTATTGTTGGACTGGGTGTTTGACTTGGTGTTGGAATAGGGTGTTGCACTTATTACTGGACTGGGTGTTGCACTTAGTGTTGCACTGGGTGTTGCACTTAGTGTTGGACTGGGTGTTGGACTGGGTGTTGCACTTAGTGTTATACTGGGTGTTGCACTTTTTGTTGGACTGGATGTTTGAATCGGTGTTGCCCTTATTGTTGGACTGGGTGTTTGACTTGGTGTTGGAATAGTGTGTTGCACTTATTACTGGACTGGGTGTTGCACTTAGTGTTGGACTGGGTGTTGCACTTAGTGTTGGAGTGGGTGTTGAACTGGGTGTTGCACTTCGTGTCGGAGTGGGTGTTGGACCTGGTGTTGAGCTGGGTGTTGGACTGGGAGAGGCACTTAGTGTTGGACTTGGTGTTGGACTGGGTGTTGCACTTATTGTTGGACTGGGTGCTGCACTTCGTGTTGGAGTGGTTGTTGGACTGGGTGTTGCACTTATTGTTGGACTTTGTGTTGGACTGGGTGTTGCACTTAGTGTTGGAGTGGGTGTTGGACTTGGTGTTGCACTTAGTGTTGACTGGGTGTTGGACTGGGTGTTGCACTTATTGTTGTACTGGGTGTTGCACTTAGTGTTGTACTGGGTGTTGCACTTGGTGTTGGAGTGTGTGTTGCACTTATTGTTTGACTGGGTGTTGCACTTAGTGTTGTACTGGGTGTTGGACTTGGTGGTGGACTGGGTGTTGCACTTAGTGTTACACTGGGTGTTGGACTTGGTGTTGGGCTGGGTGTTGCACTTATTGTTAGAGTGGGTGTTGCACTTTTTGTTTATCTGGGTGTTTGAATTGGTGTTGCACTTTTTGTTGGACTGGGTGTTGGACTGGGTGTTGCACTTGTTGTTGGACTGGGTCCTGCACTTAGTGTTGGAGTGGTTGTTGGACTGGGGGTTGCACTTAGTGTTGGACTGGGTGTTGGACTTGGTGTTGGACTGGGTGTTGCACTTACTGTTGGATTGGATGTTGGACTGTGTGTTGCACTTATTGTTGGACTGGGTGTTGGACTGAGTGTTGCACTTAGTGTTGGAGTGGGTGTTGCACTTATTGTTGTACTGGGTGTTGCACTTATTGTTGGACTTGGTGTTGGACTGGGTGTTGCACTTAGTGTTAGACTAGGTGTTGGACTTGGTGTTGGACTGGCTGTTGCACTTACGTAGTGTTAGACTGGGTATTGGACTTGGTGTTGGGCTGGGTGTTGCAGTTAGTGTTGGACTGGGTGTTGGACTGGGTGTTGCACTTAGTGTTGGATTGGGTGTTACACTGGGTGTTCGACTGGGTGTTACACTGGGTGTTGTACTTAGTATTGGACTGGGTGTTGCACTTAGTGTTGGACTGGGTGTTACACTGGGTGTTGCACTTAGTGTTGGACTGGGTGTTGCACTTAGTGTTGGACTGTGTGTTGCACTTAGTTTTGGACTGGGTGTTGCACTTAGTGTTGGACTGGGTGTTACACTGGGTGTTGCACTTAGTGTTGGACTGGGTGTTGCACTTAGTATTGGACTGGGTGTTGCACTTAGTTTTGGACTGGGTGTTGCACTTAGTGTTGGACTGGGTGTTACACTGGGTGTTGTACTTAGTGTTGGACTGGGTGTTGCACTTAGTGTTGGATTGGGTGTTACACTGGGTGTTGTACTTAGTGTTGGACTGGGTGTTGCACTTAGTGTTGGATTGGGTGTTACACTGGGTGTTGTACTTAGTGTTGGACTGGGTGTTGCACTTAGTGTTGGATTGGGTGTTACACTGGGTGTTGCACTTAGTGTTGGACTGGGTGTTACACTGGGTGTTGTACTTATTGTTGGACTGGGTGTTGGACTGAGTGTTGCACTTAGTGTTGGAATGGGTGTTGGACTTGGAGTTGGACTGGGTGATTGACTGGTTGTTGGACTGGGACTGGATGTTTGACTGGGTGTTGCACTTATTGCTGGACTGGGTGTTGGGCTGGGTGTTGCACTTAGTGTTGGAGTGGGTGTTGGACTTGGTGTTGCACTTTGTCGTGGACTGGGTGTTGGACTGGGTGTTGCACTTATTGTTGTACTGGGTGTTGCACTTGGTGTTTGAATGGGTGTTGCACTTAGTGTTAGACTAGGTGTTGGACTTAGTGTTGGACTGGGTGTTGCACTTATTGTTGGACTGGGTGTTGCACTTGTTGTTGGACTGGGTCCTGCACTTAGTGTTGGAGTGGTTGTTGGACTGGGTGTTGCACTTAGTGTTGGACTGGGTGTTGGGCTTGATGTTGGACTGGGTGTTGTACTTACTGTTGGATTGGATGTTGGACTGTGTGTTGCACTTATTGTTGGACTGGGTGTTGGACTGAGTGTTGCACTTAGTGTTGGAATGGGTGTTGGACTTGGTGTTGCACTTCGTCTTGGACTGGGTGTTGGACTGGGTGTTGCACTTATTGTTGTACTGGGTGTTGCACTTAGTGTTGGACTGGGTGTAGGACTGGGTAATTGACTGGGTGTTGGACTGGGACTGGATGTTTGACTGGGTGTTGCACTTATTGCTGGACTGGGTGTTGGGCTGGGTGTTGCACTTAGTGTTGGAGTGGGTGTTGGACTTGGTGTTGCACTTCGTCTTGGACTGGGTGTAGGACTGGGTGTTGCACTTGGTGTTGGACTGGGTGTTGCACTTAGTGTTAGACTAGGTGTTGGACTTAGTGTTGGACTGGGTGTTGCGCTTAGTGTTGTACTGCGTGTTGGACTTGGTGTTGGACTGGGTGTTGCACTTAGTGTTAGACTGGGTGTTGGACTTGGTGTTGGACTGGGTGTTGCACTTAGTCTTGGATTGGTGTTGGACTTGGTGTTGCACGTAGTGTTGGACTGGGTGTTTGACTGGGTGTTGCTCTTCGTGTTGGACTGGCTGTTGCACTTAGTGTTGGAGTGGGTGTAGGACTGGGTGTTGCACTTGGTGTTGGACTGGGTGTTGCACTTAGTGTTGGAGTGGGTATTGGACTGGGTGTTGCACTTAATGTTGGACTGGGTGTTGCACTTCGTGTCGGCGTGGGTGTTGGACCTGGTGTTGGCCTGGGTGTTGGACTGGGTGTTGCACTTATTGTTGGACTGGGTGCTGCACTTCGTGTTGGAGTGGTTGTTGGACTGGTTGTTGCACTTATTGTTGGACTTTGTGTTGGACTGGGTGTTGCACCTTGTGTTGGAGTGGGTGTTGCACTTATTGTTGTACTGGGTGTTGCACTTATTGTTGGACTTGGTGTTGGACTGGGTGTTGCACTTAGTGTTAGACTAGGTGTTGGACTTGGTGTTGGACTCGTCTGAAGACCCACTTTTATTCTCTGGTTTTTAACACTGATTGAGTTGTGTGGTCCTCTGTCTTATTGGTTTTGTTTTATTTTGGTAGATATTCATTGGTTTTATCGTTTGTATGCTGTAATAACCGTGTAACATTCCTGTATGAGTCGGCCTCCATCCGAACACGTCCATGATCATCCGCAGAGGCACGCATGTATTTGACTGAGTGTTGGACTTGGTGTTGGACTCGGTGTTGCATTTAGTTTTGGACTGGGTGTTGGACTACATCTTGCACTTATTGTTGGACTGGGTGTTGCACTTTTTGTTGGAGTGTGTGTTGCACTTAGTGTTGGGCTGGGTGTTGAACTTAGCATTGGGTTGGGTGTTGGACTGGATGGTGGACTGGGTGTTGCACTTGGTGTTGTACTGGGTGTTGCACTTATTGTGGGTCTGGGTGTTGGACTTGGTGTTGCACTTAGTGTTGGACTGGGTGTTGCACTTAGTTTTGGACTGGGTGTTGCACCTAGTGTTGGACTGGGTGTTACACTGGGTGTTGCACTTAGTGTTGGACTGGGTGTTGCACTTAGTGTTGGACTGTGTGTTGCACTTAGTTTTGGACTGGGTGTTGCACTTAGTGTTGGACTGGGTGTTACACTTAGTGTTGGACTGGGTGTTGCACTTAGTGTTGGACTGGGTGTTACACTGGGTGTTGTACTTAGTGTTGGACTGGGTGTTGCACTTAGTGTTGGATTGGGTGTTACACTGGGTGTTCGACTGGGTGTTACACTGGGTGTTGTACTTAGTATTGGACTGGGTGTTGCACTTAGTGTTGGACTGGGTGTTACACTGGGTGTTGCACTTAGTGTTGGACTGGGTGTTGCACTTAGTGTTGGACTGTGTGTTGCACTTAGTTTTGGACTGGGTGTTGCACTTAGTGTTGGACTGGGTGTTGCACTTAGTATTGGACTGGGTGTTGCACTTAGTTTTGGACTGGGTGTTACACTGGGTGTTGCACTTAGTGTTGGACTGGGTGTTGCATTTAGTGTTGGACTGTGTGTTGCACTTAGTTTTGGACTGGGTGTTGCACTTAGTGTTGGACTGGGTGTTGCACTTAGTATTGGACTGGGTGTTGCACTTAGTTTTGGACTGGGTGTTGCACTTAGTGTTGGACTGGGTGTTACACTGGGTGTTGTACTTAGTGTTGGACTGGGTGTTGCACTTAGTGTTGGATTGGGTGTTACACTGGGTGTTGTACTTAGTGTTGGACTGGGTGTTGCACTTAGTGTTGGATTGGGTGTTACACTGGGTGTTGTACTTAGTGTTGGACTGGGTGTTGCACTTAGTGTTGGATTGGGTGTTACACTGGGTGTTGCACTTAGTGTTGGACTGGGTGTTACACTGGGTGTTGTACTTAGTGTTGGACTGGGTGTTGCACTTAGTGTTGGATTGGGTGTTACACTGGGTGTTGCACTTAGTGTTGGATTGGGTGTTACACTGGGTGTTGTACTTAGTGTTGGACTGGGTGTTGCACTTAGTGTTGGATTGGCTGTTACACTGGGTGTTGTACTTAGTGTTGGACTGGGTGTTGCACTTAGTGTTGGATTGGGTGTTACACTGGGTGTTGCACTTAGTGTTGGACTGGGTGTTACACTGGGTGTTGTACTTAGTGTTGGACTGGGTGTTGGACTGAGTGTTGCACTTAGTGTTGGAATGGGTGTTGGACTTGGTGTTGCACTTCGTCTTGGACTGGGTGTTGGACTGGGTGTTGCACTTATTGTTGTACTGGGTGTTGCACTTAGTGTTGGACTGGGTGTAGGACTGGGTAATTGACTGGGTGTTGGACTGGGACTGGATGTTTGACTTGGTGTTGCACTTATTGCTGGACTGGGTGTTGGGCTGGGTGTTGCACTTAGTGTTGGAGTGGGTGTTGGACTTGGTGTTGCACTTCGTCTTGGACTGGGTGTTGGACTGGGTGTTGCACTTATTGTTGTACTGGGTGTTGCACTTAGTGTTGGACTGGGTGTAGGACTGGGTGTTTCACTTGGTGTTGGACTGGGTGTTGCACTTAGTGTTGGACTGGGTGCTGCACTTAGTGTTGGACTTGGCGTTGGACTGGGTGTTGCAGTTAGTGTTAGACTGGGTGTTGGACTTGGTGTTGGGCTGGGTGTTGCAGTTCGTCTTGGACTGGGTGTTGGACTGGGTGTTGCACTTAGTGTTGGACTGGGTGTTGCACTTATTGTTGTACTGGGTGTTGCACTTAGTGTTGGGCTAGGTGTAGGACTGTGTGTTGCACTTAGTGTTTGACTGGGTGTTGGACTTGGTGTTCGACTGGGTGTTGCACTTAGTGTTATACTGGGTGTTGGACTTGGTGTTGGGCTGGGTGTTGCACTTAGTGTTGGAGTGGGTGATGGACTTGGTGTTGCACTTCGTCTTGGACTGGGTGTTTGACTGGGTGTTGCACTTATTGTTGTACTGGCTGTTGCACTTAGTGTTGGACTGGGTGTAGGACTGGGTGTTGCACTTGGTGTTGGACTGGGTGTTGCACTTAGTGTTAGACTAGGTGTTGGACTTAGTGTTGGACTGGGTGTTGCGCTTAGTGTTGTACTGCGTGTTGGACTTGGTGTTGGACTGGGTGTTGCACTTAGTGTTAGACTGGGTGTTGGACTTGGTGTTGGACTGGGTGTTGCACTTAGTCTTGGATTGGTGTTGGACTTGGTGTTGCACGTAGTGTTGGACTGGGTGTTTGACTGGGTGTTGCTCTTCGTGTTGGACTGGCTGTTGCACTTAGTGTTGGAGTGGGTGTAGGACTGGGTGTTGCACTTGGTGTTGGACTGGGTGTTGCACTTAGTGTTGGACTGGGTGCTGCACTTAGTGTTGGACTTGGCGTTGGACTGGGTGTTGCAGTTAGTGTTAGACTGGGTGTTGGACTTGGTGTTGGGCTGGGTGTTGCACTTCGTCTTGGACTGGGTGTTTGTACTGGGTGTTGTACTTAGTGTTGGACTGGGTGTTGCACTTATTGTTGTACTGGGTGTTGCACTTAGTGTTGGACTAGGTGTAGGACTGTGTGTTGCACTTAGTGTTTGACTGGGTGTTGGACTTGGTGTTCGACTGGGTGTTGCACTTTGTGTTAGACTGGGTGTTGGACTTGGTGTTGGGCTGGGTGTTGCACTTAGTGTTGGAGTGGGTGTTGGACTTGGTGTTGCACTTCGTCTTGGACTGGGTGTTGGACTGGGTGTTGCACTTATTGTTGTACTGGCTGTTGCACTTAGTGTTGGACTGGGTGTAGGACTGGGTGTTGCACTTGGTGTTGGACTGGGTGTTGCACTTAGTGTTAGACTAGGTGTTGGACTTAGTGTTGGACTGGGTGTTGCACTTAGTGTTGTACTGGGTGTTGGACTTGGTGTTGGACTGGGTGTTGCACTTAGTGTTAGACTGGGTGTTGGACTTGGTGTTGGACTGGGTGTTGCACTTAGTCTTGGATTGGTGTTGGACTTGGTGTTGCACATAGTGTTGGACTGGGTGTTTGACTGGGTGTTGCTCTTCATGTTGGACTGGCTGTTGCACTTAGTGTTGGAGTGGGTATTGGACTGGGTGTTGCACTTAATGTTGGACTGGGTGTTGCACTTCGTGTCGGCGTGGGTGTTGGACCTGGTGTTGGCCTGGGTGTTGGACTGGGTGTTGCACTTATTGTTGGACTGGGTGCTGCACTTCGTGTTGGAGTGGTTGTTGGACTGGGTGTTGCACTTATTGTTGGACTTTGTGTTGGACTGGGTGTTGCACCTTGTGTTGGAGTGGGTGTTGCACTTATTGTTGTACTGGGTGTTGCACTTATTGTTGGACTTGGTGTTGGACTGGGTGTTGCACTTAGTGTTAGACTAGGTGTTGGACTTGGTGTTGGACTCGTCTGAAGACCCACTTTTATTCTCTGGTTTTTAACACTGATTGAGTTGTGTGGTCCTCTGTCTTATTGGTTTTGTTTTATTTTGGTAGATATTCATTGGTTTTATCGTTTGTATGCTGTATGTATTTATTTATTTATCTTGCACATTTTAGTTAATTTTATTGTTAATTTTCTTTTTTTTAATTTTTGACTACTGGGGATTTATCTATCGTGATTCTATTGTATGTGCAGCACTTTGGAACATTTTTGTTGTTAAATGTGCTTTATAAATAAAGTGGATTGGATTGGACTTGGTGTTGGGCTGGGTGTTGCACTTAGCGTTGGACTGGGTGTTGGACAGGGTGTTGCACTTAGTGTTTGACTGAGTGTTGCACTTATTGTTGTACTGGGTGTTGCACTTAGTGTTGGACTTGGTGTTACACTTAGGGCCCTGTCCCACTGGCGTTTAGGAGGATTTGCGGATGGAATGTGCACAAAAGTGGCCCACATCTGCCAAACAACCGTAATAACCGTGTAACATTCCTGTATGAGTCGGCCTCCATCCGAACACGTCCATGATCATCCGCAGAGGCACGCATGTATTTGACTGAGTGTTGGACTTGGTGTTGGACTCGGTGTTGCATTTAGTTTTGGACTGGGTGTTGGACTACATCTTGCACTTATTGTTGGACTGGGTGTTGCACTTTTTGTTGGAGTGTGTGTTGCACTTAGTGTTGGGCTGGGTGTTGAACTTAGCATTGGGTTGGGTGTTGGACTGGATGGTGGACTGGGTGTTGCACTTGGTGTTTTACTGGGTGTTGCACTTATTGTGGGTCTGGGTGTTGGACTTGGTGTTGCACTTAGTGTTGGACTGGGTGTTGCACTTAGTTTTGGACTGGGTGTTGCACTTAGTGTTGGACTGGGTGTTACACTGGGTGTTGGACTGGGTGTTACACTGGGTGTTGCACTTAGTGTTGGACTGGGTTTTGCACTTAGTTTTGGACTGGGTGTTGCACCTAGTGTTGGACTGGGTGTTACACTGGGTGTTGCACTTAGTGTTGGACTGGGTGTTGCACTGGGTGTTGGACTGTGTGTTGCACTTAGTTTTGGACTGGGTGTTGCACTTAGTGTTGGACTGGGTGTTACACTGGGTGTTATACTTAGTGTTGGACTGGGTGTTGCACTTAGTGTTGGACTGGGTGTTGCACTTATTGTTGGACTGGGTGCTGCACTTCGTGTTGGAGTGGTTGTTGGACTGGGTGTTGCACTTATTGTTGGACTTTGTGTTGGACTGGGTGTTGCACCTTGTGTTGGAGTGGGTGTTGCACTTATTGTTGTACTGGGTGTTGCACTTATTGTTGGACTTGGTGTTGGACTGGGTGTTGCACTTAGTGTTAGACTAGGTGTTGGACTTGGTGTTGGACTCGTCTGAAGACCCACTTTTATTCTCTGGTTTTTAACACTGATTGAGTTGTGTGGTCCTCTGTCTTATTGGTTTTGTTTTATTTTGGTAGATATTCATTGGTTTTATCGTTTGTATGCTGTAATAACCGTGTAACATTCCTGTATGAGTCGGCCTCCATCCGAACACGTCCATGATCATCCGCAGAGGCACGCATGTATTTGACTGAGTGTTGGACTTGGTGTTGGACTCGGTGTTGCATTTAGTTTTGGACTGGGTGTTGGACTACATCTTGCACTTATTGTTGGACTGGGTGTTGCACTTTTTGTTGGAGTGTGTGTTGCACTTAGTGTTGGGCTGGGTGTTGAACTTAGCATTGGGTTGGGTGTTGGACTGGATGGTGGACTGGGTGTTGCACTTGGTGTTGTACTGGGTGTTGCACTTATTGTGGGTCTGGGTGTTGGACTTGGTGTTGCACTTAGTGTTGGACTGGGTGTTGCACTTAGTTTTGGACTGGGTGTTGCACCTAGTGTTGGACTGGGTGTTACACTGGGTGTTGCACTTAGTGTTGGACTGGGTGTTGCACTTAGTGTTGGACTGTGTGTTGCACTTAGTTTTGGACTGGGTGTTGCACTGGGTGTTACACTTAGTGTTGGACTGGGTGTTGCACTTAGTGTTGGACTGGGTGTTACACTGGGTGTTGTACTTAGTGTTGGACTGGGTGTTGCACTTAGTGTTGGATTGGGTGTTACACTGGGTGTTCGACTGGGTGTTACACTGGGTGTTGTACTTAGTATTGGACTGGGTGTTGCACTTAGTGTTGGACTGGGTGTTACACTGGGTGTTGCACTTAGTGTTGGACTGGGTGTTGCACTTAGTGTTGGACTGTGTGTTGCACTTAGTTTTGGACTGGGTGTTGCACTTAGTGTTGGACTGGGTGTTACACTGGGTGTTGCACTTAGTGTTGGACTGGGTGTTGCACTTAGTATTGGACTGGGTGTTGCACTTAGTTTTGGACTGGGTGTTGCACTTAGTGTTGGACTGGGTGTTACACTGGGTGTTGTACTTAGTGTTGGACTGGGTGTTGCACTTAGTGTTGGATTGGGTGTTACACTGGGTGTTGTACTTAGTGTTGGACTGGGTGTTGCACTTAGTGTTGGATTGGGTGTTACACTGGGTGTTGTACTTAGTGTTGGACTGGGTGTTGCACTTAGTGTTGGATTGGGTGTTACACTGGGTGTTGCACTTAGTGTTGGACTGGGTGTTACACTGGGTGTTGTACTTATTGTTGGACTGGGTGTTGGACTGAGTGTTGCACTTAGTGTTGGAATGGGTGTTGGACTTGGAGTTGGACTGGGTGATTGACTGGTTGTTGGACTGGGACTGGATGTTTGACTGGGTGTTGCACTTATTGCTGGACTGGGTGTTGGGCTGGGTGTTGCACTTAGTGTTGGAGTGGGTGTTGGACTTGGTGTTGCACTTCGTCGTGGACTGGGTGTTGGACTGGGTGTTGCACTTATTGTTGTACTGGGTGTTGCACTTGGTGTTTGAATGGGTGTTGCACTTAGTGTTAGACTAGGTGTTGGACTTAGTGTTGGACTGGGTGTTGCACTTATTGTTGGACTGGGTGTTGCACTTGTTGTTGGACTGGGTCCTGCACTTAGTGTTGGTGTGGTTGTTGGACTGGGTGTTGCACTTAGTGTTGGACTGGGTGTTGGGCTTGATGTTGGACTGGGTGTTGTACTTACTGTTGGATTGGATGTTGGACTGTGTGTTGCACTTATTGTTGGACTGGGTGTTGGACTGAGTGTTGCACTTAGTGTTGGAATGGGTGTTGGACTTGGTGTTGCACTTCGTCTTGGACTGGGTGTTGGACTGGGTGTTGCACTTATTGTTGTACTGGGTGTTGCACTTAGTGTTGGACTGGGTGTAGGACTGGGTAATTGACTGGGTGTTGGACTGGGACTGGATGTTTGACTGGGTGTTGCACTTATTGCTGGACTGGGTGTTGGGCTGGGTGTTGCACTTAGTGTTGGAGTGGGTGTTGGACTTGGTGTTGCACTTCGTCTTGGACTGGGTGTAGGACTGGGTGTTGCACTTGGTGTTGGACTGGGTGTTGCACTTAGTGTTAGACTAGGTGTTGGACTTAGTGTTGGACTGGGTGTTGCGCTTAGTGTTGTACTGCGTGTTGGACTTGGTGTTGGACTGGGTGTTGCACTTAGTGTTAGACTGGGTGTTGGACTTGGTGTTGGACTGGGTGTTGCACTTAGTCTTGGATTGGTGTTGGACTTGGTGTTGCACGTAGTGTTGGACTGGGTGTTTGACTGGGTGTTGCTCTTCGTGTTGGACTGGCTGTTGCACTTAGTGTTGGAGTGGGTGTAGGACTGGGTGTTGCACTTGGTGTTGGACTGGGTGTTGCACTTAGTGTTGGAGTGGGTATTGGACTGAGTGTTGCACTTAATGTTGGACTGGGTGTTGCACTTCGTGTCGGCGTGGGTGTTGGACCTGGTGTTGGCCTGGGTGTTGGACTGGGTGTTGCACTTATTGTTGGACTGGGTGCTGCACTTCGTGTTGGAGTGGTTGTTGGACTGGGTGTTGCACTTATTGTTGGACTTTGTGTTGGACTGGGTGTTGCACCTTGTGTTGGAGTGGGTGTTGCACTTATTGTTGTACTGGGTGTTGCACTTGTTGTTGGACTTGGTGTTGGACTGGGTGTTGCACTTAGTGTTAGACTAGGTGTTGGACTTGGTGTTGGACTCGTCTGAAGACCCACTTTTATTCTCTGGTTTTTAACACTGATTGAGTTGTGTGGTCCTCTGTCTTATTGGTTTTGTTTTATTTTGGTAGATATTCATTGGTTTTATCGTTTGTATGCTGTAATAACCGTGTAACATTCCTGTATGAGTCGGCCTCCATCCGAACACGTCCATGATCATCCGCAGAGGCACGCATGTATTTGACTGAGTGTTGGACTTGGTGTTGGACTCGGTGTTGCATTTAGTTTTGGACTGGGTGTTGGACTACATCTTGCACTTATTGTTGGACTGGGTGTTGCAGTTTTTGTTGGAGTGTGTGTTGCACTTAGTGTTGGGCTGGGTGTTGAACTTAGCATTGGGTTGGGTGTTGGACTGGATGGTGGACTGGGTGTTGCACTTGGTGTTGTACTTGGTGTTGCACTTATTGTGGGTCTGGGTGTTGGACTTGGTGTTGCACTTAGTGTTGGACTGGGTGTTGCACTTAGTTTTGGACTGGGTGTTGCACCTAGTGTTGGACTGGGTGTTACACTGGGTGTTGCACTTAGTGTTGGACTGGGTGTTGCACTTAGTGTTGGACTGTGTGTTGCACTTAGTTTTGGACTGGGTGTTGCACTTAGTGTTGGACTGGGTGTTACACTGGGTGTTACACTTAGTGTTGGACTGGGTGTTGCACTTAGTGTTGGACTGGGTGTTACACTGGGTGTTGTACTTAGTGTTGGACTGGGTGTTGCACTTAGTGTTGGATTGGGTGTTACACTGGGTGTTCGACTGGGTGTTACACTGGGTGTTGTACTTAGTATTGGACTGGGTGTTGCACTTAGTGTTGGACTGGGTGTTACACTGGGTGTTGCACTTAGTGTTGGACTGGGTGTTGCACTTAGTGTTGGACTGTGTGTTGCACTTAGTTTTGGACTGGGTGTTGCACTTAGTGTTGGACTGGGTGTTACACTGGGTGTTGCACTTAGTGTTGGACTGGGTGTTGCACTTAGTATTGGACTGGGTGTTGCACTTAGTTTTGGACTGGGTGTTGCACTTAGTGTTGGACTGGGTGTTACACTGGGTGTTGTACTTAGTGTTGGACTGGGTGTTGCACTTAGTGTTGGATTGGGTGTTACACTGGGTGTTGTACTTAGTGTTGGACTGGGTGTTGCACTTAGTGTTGGATTGGGTGTTACACTGGGTGTTGTACTTAGTGTTGGACTGGGTGTTGCACTTAGTGTTGGATTGGGTGTTACACTGGGTGTTGCACTTAGTGTTGGACTGGGTGTTACACTGGGTGTTGTACTTAGTGTTGGACTGGGTGTTGCACTTAGTGTTGGATTGGGTGTTACACTGGGTGTTGCACTTAGTGTTGGATTGGGTGTTACACTGGGTGTTGCACTTAGTGCTGGACTGGGTGTTACACTGGGTGTTGTACTTAGTGTTGGACTGGGTGTTGCACTTAGTGTTGGATTGGCTGTTACACTGGGTGTTGTACTTAGTGTTGGACTGGGTGTTGCACTTAGTGTTGGATTGGGTGTTACACTGGGTGTTGCACTTAGTGTTGGACTGGGTGTTACACTGGGTGTTGTACTTAGTGTTGGACTGGGTGTTGGACTGAGTGTTGCACTTAGTGTTGGAATGGGTGTTGGACTTGGTGTTGCACTTCGTCTTGGACTGGGTGTTGGACTGGGTGTTGCACTTATTGTTGTACTGGGTGTTGCACTTAGTGTTGGACTGGGTGTAGGACTGGGTAATTGACTGGGTGTTGGACTGGGACTGGATGTTTGACTGGGTGTTGCACTTATTGCTGGACTGGGTGTTGGGCTGGGTGTTGCACTTAGTGTTGGAGTGGGTGTTGGACTTGGTGTTGCACTTCGTCTTGGACTGGGTGTTGGACTGGGTGTTGCACTTATTGTTGTACTGGGTGTTGCACTTAGTGTTGGACTGGGTGTAGGACTGGGTGTTTCACTTGGTGTTGGACTGGGTGTTGCACTTAGTGTTGGACTGGGTGCTGCACTTAGTGTTGGACTTGGCGTTGGACTGGGTGTTGCAGTTAGTGTTAGACTGGGTGTTGGACTTGGTGTTGGGCTGGGTGTTGCATTTAGTTTTGGACTGGGTGTTGGACTACATCTTGCACTTATTGTTGGACTGGGTGTTGCACTTTTTGTTGGAGTGTGTGTTGCACTTAGTGTTGGGCTGGGTGTTGAACTTAGCATTGGGTTGGGTGTTGGACTGGATGGTGGACTGGGTGTTGCACTTGGTGTTGTACTGGGTGTTGCACTTATTGTGGGTCTGGGTGTTGGACTTGGTGTTGCACTTAGTGTTGGACTGGGTGTTGCACTTAGTTTTGGACTGGGTGTTGCACCTAGTGTTGGACTGGGTGTTACACTGGGTGTTGCACTTAGTGTTGGACTGGGTGTTGCACTTAGTGTTGGACTGTGTGTTACACTTAGTTTTGGACTGGGTGTTGCACTTAGTGTTGGACTGGGTGTTACACTGGGTGTTACACTTAGTGTTGGACTGGGTGTTGCACTTAGTGTTGGACTGGGTGTTACACTGGGTGTTGTACTTAGTGTTGGACTGGGTGTTGCACTTAGTGTTGGATTGGGTGTTACACTGGGTGTTCGACTGGGTGTTACACTGGGTGTTGTACTTAGTATTGGACTGGGTGTTGCACTTAGTGTTGGACTGGGTGTTACACTGGGTGTTGCACTTAGTGTTGGACTGGGTGTTGCACTTAGTGTTGGACTGTGTGTTGCACTTAGTTTTGGACTGGGTGTTGCACTTAGTGTTGGACTGGGTGTTACACTGGGTGTTGCACTTAGTGTTGGACTGGGTGTTGCACTTAGTATTGGACTGGGTGTTGCACTTAGTTTTGGACTGGGTGTTGCACTTAGTGTTGGACTGGGTGTTACACTGGGTGTTGTAATTAGTGTTGGACTGGGTGTTGCACTTAGTGTTGGATTGGGTGTTACACTGGGTGTTGTACTTAGTGTTGGACTGGGTGTTGCACTTAGTGTTGGATTGGGTGTTACACTGGGTGTTGTACTTAGTGTTGGACTGGGTGTTGCACTTAGTGTTGGATTGGGTGTTACACTGGGTGTTGCACTTAGTGTTGGACTGGGTGTTACACTGGGTGTTGTACTTAGTGTTGGACTGGGTGTTGCACTTAGTGTTGGATTGGGTGTTACACTGGGTGTTGCACTTAGTGTTGGATTGGGTGTTACACTGGGTGTTGCACTTAGTGCTGGACTGGGTGTTACACTGGGTGTTGTACTTAGTGTTGGACTGGGTGTTGCACTTAGTGTTGGATTGGCTGTTACACTGGGTGTTGTACTTAGTGTTGGACTGGGTGTTGCACTTAGTGTTGGATTGGGTGTTACACTGGGTGTTGCACTTAGTGTTGGACTGGGTGTTACACTGGGTGTTGTACTTAGTGTTGGACTGGGTGTTGGACTGAGTGTTGCACTTAGTGTTGGAATGGGTGTTGGACTTGGTGTTGCACTTCGTCTTGGACTGGGTGTTGGACTGGGTGTTGCACTTATTGTTGTACTGGGTGTTGCACTTAGTGTTGGACTGGGTGTAGGACTGGGTAATTGACTGGGTGTTGGACTGGGACTGGATGTTTGACTGGGTGTTGCACTTATTGCTGGACTGGGTGTTGGGCTGGGTGTTGCACTTAGTGTTGGAGTGGGTGTTGGACTTGGTGTTGCACTTCGTCTTGGACTGGGTGTTGGACTGGGTGTTGCACTTATTGTTGTACTGGGTGTTGCACTTAGTGTTGGACTGGGTGTAGGACTGGGTGTTTCACTTGGTGTTGGACTGGGTGTTGCACTTAGTGTTGGACTGGGTGCTGCACTTAGTGTTGGACTTGGCGTTGGACTGGGTGTTGCAGTTAGTGTTAGACTGGGTGTTGGACTTGGTGTTGGGCTGGGTGTTGCAGTTCGTCTTGGACTGGGTGTTGGACTGGGTGTTGCACTTAGTGTTGGACTGGGTGTTGCACTTATTGTTGTACTGGGTGTTGCACTTAGTGTTGGGCTAGGTGTAGGACTGTGTGTTGCACTTAGTGTTTGACTGGGTGTTGGACTTGGTGTTCGACTGGGTGTTGCACTTAGTGTTATACTGGGTGTTGGACTTGGTGTTGGGCTGGGTGTTGCACTTAGTGTTGGAGTGGGTGTTGGACTTGGTGTTGCACTTCGTCTTGGACTGGGTGTTTGACTGGGTGTTGCACTTATTGTTGTACTGGCTGTTGCACTTAGTGTTGGACTGGGTGTAGGACTGGGTGTTGCACTTGGTGTTGGACTGGGTGTTGCACTTAGTGTTAGACTAGGTGTTGGACTTAGTGTTGGACTGGGTGTTGCGCTTAGTGTTGTACTGCGTGTTGGACTTGGTGTTGGACTGGGTGTTGCACTTAGTGTTAGACTGGGTGTTGGACTTGGTGTTGGACTGGGTGTTGCACTTAGTCTTGGATTGGTGTTGGACTTGGTGTTGCACGTAGTGTTGGACTGGGTGTTTGACTGGGTGTTGCTCTTCGTGTTGGACTGGCTGTTGCACTTAGTGTTGGAGTGGGTGTAGGACTGGGTGTTGCACTTGGTGTTGGACTGGGTGTTGCACTTAGTGTTGGACTGGGTGCTGCACTTAGTGTTGGACTTGGCGTTGGACTGGGTGTTGCAGTTAGTGTTAGACTGGGTGTTGGACTTGGTGTTGGGCTGGGTGTTGCACTTCGTCTTGGACTGGGTGTTTGTACTGGGTGTTGTACTTAGTGTTGGACTGGGTGTTGCACTTATTGTTGTACTGGGTGTTGCACTTAGTGTTGGACTAGGTGTAGGACTGTGTGTTGCACTTAGTGTTTGACTGGGTGTTGGACTTGGTGTTCGACTGGGTGTTGCACTTTGTGTTAGACTGGGTGTTGGACTTGGTGTTGGGCTGGGTGTTGCACTTAGTGTTGGAGTGGGTGTTGGACTTGGTGTTGCACTTCGTCTTGGACTGGGTGTTGGACTGGGTGTTGCACTTATTGTTGTACTGGCTGTTGCACTTAGTGTTGGACTGGGTGTAGGACTGGGTGTTGCACTTGGTGTTGGACTGGGTGTTGCACTTAGTGTTAGACTAGGTGTTGGACTTAGTGTTGGACTGGGTGTTGCACTTAGTGTTGTACTGGGTGTTGGACTTGGTGTTGGACTGGGTGTTGCACTTAGTGTTAGACTGGGTGTTGGACTTGGTGTTGGACTGGGTGTTGCACTTAGTCTTGGATTGGTGTTGGACTTGGTGTTGCACATAGTGTTGGACTGGGTGTTTGACTGGGTGTTGCTCTTCATGTTGGACTGGCTGTTGAACTTAGTGTTGGAGTGGGTATTGGACTGGGTGTTGCACTTAATGTTGGACTGGGTGTTGCACTTCGTGTCGGCGTGGGTGTTGGACCTGGTGTTGGCCTGGGTGTTGGACTGGGTGTTGCACTTATTGTTGGACTGGGTGCTGCACTTCGTGTTGGAGTGGTTGTTGGACTGGGTGTTGCACTTATTGTTGGACTTTGTGTTGGACTGGGTGTTGCACCTTGTGTTGGAGTGGGTGTTGCACTTATTGTTGTACTGGGTGTTGCACTTATTGTTGGACTTGGTGTTGGACTGGGTGTTGCACTTAGTGTTAGACTAGGTGTTGGACTTGGTGTTGGACTCGTCTGAAGACCCACTTTTATTCTCTGGTTTTTAACACTGATTGAGTTGTGTGGTCCTCTGTCTTATTGGTTTTGTTTTATTTTGGTAGATATTCATTGGTTTTATCGTTTGTATGCTGTATGTATTTATTTATTTATCTTGCACATTTTAGTTAATTTTATTGTTAATTTTCTTTTTTTAATTTTTGACTACTGGGGATTTATCTATCGTGATTCTATTGTATGTGCAGCACTTTGGAACATTTTTGTTGTTAAATGTGCTTTATAAATAAAGTGGATTGGATTGGACTTGGTGTTGGGCTGGGTGTTGCACTTAGCGTTGGACTGGGTGTTGGACAGGGTGTTGCACTTAGTGTTTGACTGAGTGTTGCACTTATTGTTGTACTGGGTGTTGCACTTAGTGTTGGACTTGGTGTTACACTTAGGGCCCTGTCCCACTGGCGTTTAGGAGGATTTGCGGATGGAATGTGCACAAAAGTGGCCCACATCTGCCAAACAACCGTAATAACCGTGTAACATTCCTGTATGAGTCGGCCTCCATCCGAACACGTCCATGATCATCCGCAGAGGCACGCATGTATTTGACTGAGTGTTGGACTTGGTGTTGGACTCGGTGTTGCATTTAGTTTTGGACTGGGTGTTGGACTACATCTTGCACTTATTGTTGGACTGGGTGTTGCACTTTTTGTTGGAGTGTGTGTTGCACTTAGTGTTGGGCTGGGTGTTGAACTTAGCATTGGGTTGGGTGTTGGACTGGATGGTGGACTGGGTGTTGCACTTGGTGTTTTACTGGGTGTTGCACTTATTGTGGGTCTGGGTGTTGGACTTGGTGTTGCACTTAGTGTTGGACTGGGTGTTGCACTTAGTTTTGGACTGGGTGTTGCACTTAGTGTTGGACTGGGTGTTACACTGGGTGTTGGACTGGGTGTTACACTGGGTGTTGCACTTAGTGTTGGACTGGGTTTTGCACTTAGTTTTGGACTGGGTGTTGCACCTAGTGTTGGACTGGGTGTTACACTGGGTGTTGCACTTAGTGTTGGACTGGGTGTTGCACTTAGTGTTGGACTGTGTGTTACACTTAGTTTTGGACTGGGTGTTGCACTTAGTGTTGGACTGGGTGTTACACTGGGTGTTACACTTAGTGTTGGACTGGGTGTTGCACTTAGTGTTGGACTGGGTGTTACACTGGGTGTTGTACTTAGTGTTGGACTGGGTGTTGCACTTAGTGTTGGATTGGGTGTTACACTGGGTGTTGGACTGGGTGTTACACTGGGTGTTGTACTTAGTGTTGGACTGGGTGTTGCACTTAGTGTTGGACTGGGTGTTACACTGGGTGTTGCACTTAGTGTTGGACTGGGTGTTGCACTTAGTGTTGGACTGTGTGTTGCACTTAGTTTTGGACTGGGTGTTGCACTTAGTGTTGGACTGGGTGTTACACTGGGTGTTGCACTTAGTGTTGGACTGGGTGTTGCACTTAGTATTGGACTGGGTGTTGCACTTAGTTTTGGACTGGGTGTTGCACTTAGTGTTGGACTGGGTGTTACACTGGGTGTTGTACTTAGTGTTGGACTGGGTGTTGCACTTAGTGTTGGATTGGGTGTTACACTGGGTGTTGTACTTAGTGTTGGACTGGGTGTTGCACTTAGTGTTGGATTGGGTGTTACACTGGGTGTTGTACTTAGTGTTGGACTGGGTGTTGCACTTAGTGTTGGATTGGGTGTTACACTGGGTGTTGCACTTAGTGTTGGACTGGGTGTTACACTGGGTGTTGTACTTAGTGTTGGACTGGTTGTTGCACTTAGTGTTGGATTGGGTGTTACACTGGGTGTTGCACTTAGTGTTGGACTGGGTGTTACACTGGGTGTTGCACTTAGTGCTGGACTGGGTGTTACACTGGGTGTTGTACTTAGTGTTGGACTGGGTGTTGCACTTAGTGTTGGATTGGCTGTTACACTGGGTGTTGTACTTAGTGTTGGACTGGGTGTTGCACTTAGTGTTGGATTGGGTGTTACACTGGGTGTTGCACTTAGTGTTGGACTGGGTGTTACACTGGGTGTTGTACTTAGTGTTGGACTGGGTGTTACACTGGGTGTTGCACTTAGTGTTGGATTGGGTGTTACACTGGGTGTTGCACTTAGTGTTGGACTGGGTGTTACACTGGGTGTTGCACTTAGTGTTGGACTGGGTGTTACACTGGGTGTTGCACTTAGTGCTGGACTGGGTGTTACACTGGGTGTTGTACTTAGTGTTGGACTGGGTGTTGCACTTAGTGTTGGATTGGCTGTTGCACTTAGTTTTGGACTGGGTGTTGGGTCAGTTTGTGGAAACCAGTGACTTTGTGTTTTTGTTGGTGAGTAAAGATTTTCTGACCTTGACTTCTCGGACGATGCTGTGGTCTGGAATCAGTGGATACTCTGATTGCAGCACTTCAAAAGATTTGACAGGACTAGGGAAGGGTATTGAGAACTGCTTCTTTTCGGGTATCGTTAAGAAATGATTCGATCCACTGACATCAATAACCTTTTTGCTTAACAATTCCCTTATCAGTCCTTCAGAGTGGCCGTTGTTTTGGGGGGTGTTTGTCAGGAAAATGATCATTTCTCTACATTGATTACAGACCCTGCAGCGGGTCTGTAATCAACCGTTTCTGCAGCACGGCTTTGCTTTGAACCTTGACCCAATCGAAGCAGTTATTCGCACATCGAAGCAGTTCTTCGAGATGCAGCTTCTTTGATTCATTGTTTTATTTAACTTTATCTTAATTTTCCCCCACTAAAACCCCAAAGAGCATATGTCTGTGAGTATTATTTACCTTTTTTATATTAAACCAACCTGTTATGGTCTTCTGAAGCAGTTGATAGATGTATTTTATAACTTAAAAACGGGACCGATGCTCATGCGTTAGCATATCTATGGTGTTTTCAATGTTAAAGTTAGCATTAAGCTGTTGCAGCTGTCAGCACGTTTGTGTGCATTTGTTTTCTGTATACAGTGGTCCCTCGTTTATCGCGGGAGTTACGTTCTAAAAATAGCCCGCAATAGTCGAAATCCGCGAAGTAGTCAGCGTTATTTTTTACAATTATTATAGACGTTTTAAGGCTGTAAAACCCCTCACTACACACTGTATACACTTTTCTCGATCAGGCATGAACATTTTCTCACTTTTCTCAAAGTTCAAACCTTAGTAGAAAAATAAGACCAACCTGTTTTCAGGCCCAAACATTTGTTTGAGAAATAAAAGCAGAACGTTTTCCTAAAAATAATTATGATGGCTTTTAGAACTAACGAATTTAATTTTAACAATCAACCTACGAGGTTCGACACATAAGAAATTATTAACAGTGACTGACCAGTATTTCACAGTTCCTCTGACCGCGCCTCTTCGTCCTGGCACCGCTCCTTTTTCCACTGACTCACACCTCGCTGCAGGTGTCTTTTTCCGAGTGAAGAACACAGTTATGAGTAGTTGTTGGCGCTCTTTTTTCTTCTGGGCGAGAAGATTCTTATAAACAGACACACAGAACACAATGCGCAGGCTCTCCCTTCGCGGTGTCGCAATCGGTCTGCTTGATGAGGCCTCAGAACACAATGCACTGTAAAAAAAACAGCATGCAAAATTGGACTAAAAATCAGCGAAACTGCGAGGCCGCGAAAGGTGAACCGCGTTATAGCGAGGGACCACTGTAATTCAGATTCAGATGAGATTTATTGTCATTGTCATTCCACGAGTGTAACAACAATAAACTTACGCTTACACTCCAATTACCTCAGACAAAATACAGCAATTAATCCATAATTACTGTTGTATGGCTGGGGGGGCCTGGCTGCCTTTTTGTTTCTGTCTTTTGTTTTTCCTTCCAGGTGGCTTGCATTTGGGACTGAGTGGCTGTGTAGCTGAGTTTATCAGGACCTCACCCTGATCACCTGAGGCTGATCACCTGCAGCTCGTCAGGACTCACAGCTGTGGTGCATCTACATGGATTGGAACATGGTGGCATTTAAGACTGGAGTACACAGTGTGTATTTGCCAGAGACTCGACCTTGTGACCAGATGGGTGAGATCGTCGTCTCGGGAGCCATCTCATCATCAGTGGATGCAGAGAACGTCCAGGTTTGATGCATGGTCTGTGAAAGAGGAGGGGGTGAGGTCTCACGCTCGTCAGCACACTTCCTGAGGTACGTTAGATTTTGTGACTAACATTTATACAGTCAGTAAATGTGGTGTCCCTCACACCTTATTATATTGAGCTGTATGTAGTCGTTTAATCAGCTTCCACTGCTGTGGAGTGGATGCCTGCAGGGTAGGAAGCTGATTAGTAATTAAGCCAGGAAGTGTTTGCTGTTTGTACACCTTTGAGCGGTCCCTCTGTGTGTAGAGTGTGGACTCACATGATGATTTCTTCTTTCACAGACTCGGTTTGTCGCGGCCACCTGGGGGGTGTTGGCGGGGTCCTTGGGTCCGAACTGGTTCTGGCTCTGGACCGTTTTGTGCTGCTGGGAGCACACCGCAAATCCGCCACGCCAGACCGCGCACTTATTTGTTTGTATTTTTTCACATCACTGTTATGTTTATTAAACCCTGTTATCCTTTGTACCATGCTCTGCTTATTTTATACTGGGTCTTTCAAACGCTGGTCGGTTCTCCGGGCTGCGTCCGACACATAACAGCAGTCTCTGGCCAAACATCACGGACCCAGCGGTAGCAGAGACGGTAACGCGCCGGGAAGGCGGCAGCAGACGTTCAGAAGTTATCCGGATCAGTTGCGGGTGCTCTCCGCCCGGATGGTGCGTGTTTGAGAACCCATTACTGAATACTGATTCGTGCTCTCTTGCAGCCGTGTTTCCTGTGTTTGAGCCTTATCCGTGGGTCGTGGTGGAGTGTGACTGGCAACGGCTTCGCGTCACACTTCGACCGGATAAGAGGTTTAAACGGGAGCTGCAGGAGTGGGTCTGTAATGGGTGAACGCGCACGGCGGAGCTCTGTGGCACGGGTCGCGGTGCTTCCTGTGTTACAGTCGTAGCCCCGTTTACCCGGGTAATGATAGCTACTGCATCTGTTGTGTCAGCTCCGGAGTTATTTAGTTGAATCACATCTTTGGTTGTGTTGCACAGAAAAGCAGCTTGTTTGTTTTCTCTGTCACCAAAGGGGGTTTTTCATTTTTAGCACTCTGGCTCCCTCTGTTGGTGAATGAGTCACATTACCGTCAAGCTCTTAAGTTGGAACAGGTGTGTTCCATTTGTTTGAGCTTGACGGTATAAATCACTTATTTGTTTTGTGTTAGTTCATTTTGTGTGGGTGTTTTTTGAGTTGGTTTTTGTGTGGGATTTTTTTTTTTTTTACACTATTAGTGTCTGGGGTCATGTCCCTGCAGTCTGTTTGGAGCACAAAAAGGACCCAAGCAACTTTATGTTAGTCTGTTAGTCTTTCTTTTTATTTCTTTTAGTTTCACCTCCCAGGGTTTGATGGGATGGTCCCCTGGGGGGTGATGGGGGGGTAATTGGGTTGTTTTTTCTTTTTTTTTTTTTTGTTTTTTGTTATGCCCTCTCTTCTCCTCTGACTCCAGCCGGGTGAGCCGTAGAGTCGGCATGGCTGGAGTGATGCAGTTTGGTTATGCTGGGCGTTTCCCAGGTAACCTCTGCACCCAGGAGGGGAAGGGGGGAGCTTTGGGGTATTTTCTTTTTATTCCCTCTCTTCTCCTCTGGCTCCAGCCGTGTGAGCCGTAGGTTGTCGGCGTTGCTGGAGTGGTGCAATTTGGTTATGCTGGGCGTTTCCCAGGTAACCTCTGCACCTGGGGGGGGGGGGGTGTTTTTGTTTGTTGATTCCCTGTTCCACCTCCGGCTTCAGCGCGCCTTTGAGCCATCTGCCATCGGCGTGGCTGAGGTTTGGGGCAGTGGGATATACCCGCAGCTGGTGGCTGGTTTGGAAGTCGGAGGAGTGGCGCCATTTTGTGCCGTCTGCCATAACCGCTGTTCCACTCCTCCCGGTTGGCTTCTGGGGTATAGTCACGGTTGGTGACGCTGGACGTGCTTCCAGTTTCCACTGCGCCAAGGGGGTGGGGTTGGGGTTGTTTTGTTTGTATGTTTTTTTTTCTCCTTTTGTTTTTCCCCCCAGTTTCCGCCCTCAGGGTTTGGGGTTTTAGTGACCTCCGGTTACGCCAATCGGAGGTCACTAAAATTAACATTAAATCGGTGTGTAACTTTGCAAAAACAATGTCGGACTCTGTAGTTTTCTCTGGGCCCCTCCCCAATCAGACCGGGAGTGACATGTTTAGCCGCATGTTCTCCTTGAATTGCTGGCTGTCTGAGTGGTGTCCAAAAAATGAGGTGGGCTTCATAGATAATTGGCAAAGCTTCTGGGGAAAACCTGGTCTTGTTAGGAGAGACGGCATCCATCCCACTTTGGATGGAGCAGCTCTCATTTCTAGAAATCTGGCCAATTTTCTTAAATCCTCCAAACCGTGACTATCCAGGGTTGGGACCAGGAAGCAGAGTTGTAGTCTTACACACCTCTCTGCAGCTTCTCTCCCCCTGCCATCCCCTCATTACCCCATCCCCGTAGAGACGGTGCCTGCTCCCAGACTACCAATAACCAGCAAAAATCTATTTAAGCATAAAAATTCAAAAAGAAAAAATAATATAGCACCTTCAACTGCACCACAGACTAAAACAGTTAAATGTGGTCTATTAAACATTAAGTCTCTCTCTTCTAAGTCCCTGTTGGTAAATGATATAATAATTGATCAACATATTGATTTATTCTGCCTTACAGAAACCTGGTTACAGCAGGATGAATATGTTAGTTTAAATGAGTCAACACCCCCGAGTCACACTAACTGTCAGAATGCTCGTAGCACGGGCCGGGGCGGAGGATTAGCAGCAATCTTCCATTCCAGCTTATTAATTAATCAAAAACCCAGACAGAGCTTTAATTCATTTGAAAGCTTGACTCTTAGTCTTGTCCATCCAAATTGGAAGTCCCAAAAACCAGTTTTATTTGTTATTATCTATCGTCCACCTGGTCGTTACTGTGAGTTTTTCTGTGAATTTTCAGACCTTTTGTCTGACTTAGTGCTTAGCTCAGATAAGATAATTATAGTGGGCGATTTTAACATCCACACAGATGCTGAGAATGACAGCCTCAACACTGCATTTAATCTACTATTAGACTCTATTGGCTTTGCTCAAAAAGTAAATGAGTCCACCCACCACTTTAATCATATCTTAGATCTTGTTCTGACTTATGGTATGGAAATAGAAGACTTAACAGTATTCCCTGAAAACTCCCTTCTATCTGATCATTTCTTAATAACATTTACATTTACTCTGATGGACTACCCAGCAGTGGGGAATAAGTTTCATTACACTAGAAGTCTTTCAGAAAGCGCTGTAACTAGGTTTAAGAATATGATTCCTTCTTTATGTTCTCTAATGCCATATACCAACACAGTGCAGAGTAGCTACCTAAACTCTGTAAGTGAGATAGAGTATCTCGTCAATAGTTTTACATCCTCATTGAAGACAACTTTGGATGCTGTAGCTCCTCTAAAAAAGAGAGCTTTAAATCAGAAGTGCCTGACTCCGTGGTATAACTCACAAACTCGTAGCTTAAAGCAGATAACCCGTAAGTTGGAGAGGAAATGGCATCTCACTAATTTAGAAGATCTTCACTTAGCCTGGAAAAAGAGTTTGTTGCTCTATAAAAAAAGCCCTCCGTAAAGCTAGGACATCTTTCTACTCATCACTAATTGAAGAAAATAAGAACAACCCCAGGTTTCTTTTCAGCACTGTAGCCAGGCTGACAAAGAGTCAGAGCTCTATTGAGCTGAGTATTCCATTAACTTTAACTAGTAATGACTTCATGACTTTCTTTGCTAACAAAATTTTAACTATTAGAGAAAAAATTACTCATAACCATCCCAAAGACGTATCGTTATCTTTGGCTGCTTTCAGTGATGCTGGTATTTGGTTAGACTCTTTCTCTCCGATTGTTCTGTCTGAGTTATTTTCATTAGTTACTTCATCCAAACCATCAACATGTTTATTAGACCCCATTCCTACCAGGCTGCTCAAGGAAGCCCTACCATTATTTAATGCTTCGATCTTAAATATGATCAATCTATCTTTGTTAGTTGGCTATGTACCACAGGCTTTTAAGGTGGCAGTAATTAAACCATTACTTAAAAAGCCATCACTTGACCCAGCTATCTTAGCTAATTATAGGCCAATCTCCAACCTTCCTTTTCTCTCAAAAATTCTTGAAAGGGTAGTTGTAAAACAGCTAACTGATCATCTGCAGAAGAATGGTCTATTTGAAGAGTTTCAGTCAGGTTTTACAATTCATCATAGTACAGAAACAGCATTAGTGAAGGTTACAAATGATCTTCTTATGGCCTTGGACAGTGGACTCATCTCTGTGCTTGTTCTGTTAGACCTCAGTGCTGCTTTTGATACTGTTGACCATAAAAGTTTATTACAGAGATTAGAGCATGCCATAGGTATTAAAGGCACTGCGCTGCGGTGGTTTGAATCATATTTGTCTAGTAGATTACAATTTGTTCATGTAAATGGGGAATCTTCTTCACAGACTAAAGTTAATTATGGAGTTCCTCAAGGTTCTGTGCTAGGACCAATTTTATTCACTTTATACATGCTTCCCTTAGGCAGTATTATTAGACGGTATTGCTTAAATTTTCATTGTTACGCAGATGATACCCAGCTTTATCTATCCATGAAGCCAGAGGACACACACCAATTAGCTAAACTGCAGGATTGTCTTACAGACATAAAGACATGGATGACCTCTAATTTCCTGCTTTTAAACTCAGATAAAACTGAAGTTATTGTACTTGGCCCCACAAATCTTAGAAACATGGTGTCTAACCAGATCCTTACTCTGGATGGCATTACCCTGACCTCTAGTAATACTGTGAGAAATCTTGGAGTCATTTTTGATCAGGATATGTCATTCAAAGCGCATATTAAACAAATATGTAGGACTGCTTTTTTGCATTTACGCAATATCTCTAAAATCAGAAAGGTCTTGTCTCAGAGTGATGCTGAAAAACTAATTCATGCATTTATTTCCTCTAGGCTGGACTATTGTAATTCATTATTATCAGGTTGTCCTAAAAGTTCCCTAAAAAGCCTTCAGTTAATTCAAAACGCTGCAGCTAGAGTACTGACGGGGACTAGAAGGAGAGAGCATATCTCACCCATATTGGCCTCTCTTCATTGGCTTCCTGTTAATTCTAGAATAGAATTTAAAATTCTTCTTCTTACTTATAAGGTTTTGAATAATCAGGTCCCATCTTATCTTAGGGACCTCGTAGTACCATATCACCCCAATAGAGCGCTTCGCTCTCAGACTGCAGGCTTACTTGTAGTTCCTAGGGTTTGTAAGAGTAGAATGGGAGGCAGAGCCTTCAGTTTTCAGGCTCCTCTCCTGTGGAACCAGCTCCCAATTCAGATCAGGGAGACAGACACCCTCTCTACTTTTAAGATTAGGCTTAAAACTTTCCTTTTTGCTAAAGCTTATAGTTAGGGCTGGATCAGGTGACCCTGAACCATCGCTTAGTTATGCTGCTATAGACGTAGACTGCTGGGGGGTTCCCATGATGCACTGTTTCTTTCTCTTTTTGCTCTGTATGCACCACTCTGCATTTAATCATTAGTGATCGATCTCTGCTCCCCTCCACAGCATGTCTTTTTCCTGGTTCTCTCCCTCAGCCCCAACCAGTCCCAGCAGAAGACTGCCCCTCCCTGAGCCTGGTTCTGCTGGAGGTTTCTTCCTGTTAAAAGGGAGTTTTTCCTTCCCACTGTAGCCAAGTGCTTGCTCACAGGGGGTCGTTTTGACCGTTGGGGTTTTACATAATTATTATATGGCCTTGCCTTACAATATAAAGCGCCTTGGGGCAACTGTTTGTTGTGATTTGGCGCTATATAAAAAAAATTGATTGATTGATTGATTGATTGACTGTGGTGTCCTCTGGGGGGGAAAGGGCTGTGGGTCCATCTAGCCATAGACGGCCGGGGCTGGGTCCGTTGGTCATGAGGGGAGGCGTCTCCTGGCGTTGATGGAATGGTCCTCTGGGAGGCGCTGGGAGTCCCCGTGGGTGACATTGGATCCCAGTGGGACCTCGGCTGTGGTTATTACTCCTGGAGCTGGCGGGATGTCCTCTGGGGGGTGTTGGTTCCTACATGTCGTTGGGGGGGGGGGGGGGGTGTTAGTGTTTTTATTTGTTAGCTTAAGTTTGGGTTGTTTTTCTTTTCTCCCCTTTCCGGGGTTTGATGGAACGGTCCTCTGGGGAGGGGGGGGGGGGTGTTAGCATTTTTATTCGTAAGCTTAAGTTTGGGTTGTGTTTTTCTTTTCTCCTCTTCCCGGGGTTTGATGGGACGGTCCCCTGGGGAGGGGGGGGTGTTTTGGTTGTTTGTGTTTGTCTTTTTTGTTTTATGACTAATCAGACTGTGAACATGGTTGGACAAAGGCTGACCGCACAGGTTCAAGAACTCCTGGCCACACCTGTGCTAATTGACTGATAGAAACAAGGGCAAAGATGCAGCCAGAGGAGAAGACATCAACCGTTCTGTTAGATGAAGATTCTGTTGGAAGATGAATGCGGATACGGTTTCCAGCCATGGTCCCTGGAGGGGGGTGTTTCTCCTGGGCCAGGTTTGTGTGGTCGCCGGGAGGCTTCCCGTGAGGGTGGGGTACTGTTGTATGGCTGGGGGGGCCTGGCTGCCTTTTTGTTTCTGTCTTTTGTTTTTCCTTCCAGGTGGCTTGCATTTGGGACTGAGTGGCTGTGTAGCTGAGTTTATCAGGACCTCACCCTGATCACCTGAGGCTGATCACCTGCGGCTCGTCAGGACTCACAGCTGTGGTGCATCTACATGGATTGGAACATGGTGGCATTTAAGACTGGAGTACACAGTGTGTATTTGCCAGAGACTCGACCTTGTGACCAGACGGGTGAGATCGTCGTCTCGGGAGCCATCTCATCATCAGTGGATGCAGAGAACGTCCAGGTTTGATGCATGGTCTGTGAAAGAGGAGGGGGTGAGGTCTCACGCTCGTCAGCACACTTCCTGAGGTACGTTAGATTTTGTGACTAACATTTATACAGTCAGTAAATGTGGTGTCCCTCACACCTTATTATATTGAGCTGTATGTAGTCGTTTAATCAGCTTCCACTGCTGTGGAGTTTTGTGAACAGGGTGTTCTATGCCTGCAGGGTAGGAAGCTGATTAGTAATTAAGCCAGGAAGTGTTTGCTGTTTGTACACCTTTGAGCGGTCCCTCTGTGTGTAGAGTGTGGACTCACATGATGATTTCTTCTTTCACAGACTCGGTTTGTCGCGGCCACCTGGGGGGTGTCGGCGGGGTCCTTGGGTCCGAACTGGTTCTGGCTCCGGACCGTTTTGTGCTGCTGGGAGCACACCGCAAATCTGCCACGCCAGACCGCGCACTTATTTGTTTGTATTTTTTCACATCACTGTTATGTTTATTAAACCCTGTTATCCTTTGTACCGTGCTCTGCTTATTTTATACTGGGTCCTTCAAACGCTGGTCGGTTCTCCGGGCTGCGTCCGACACATAACAATTACTACTTGTTTACCGTAGTAATGGCAGACATCAGAATTAAAGACAACACATATACATTTGACATTGTTTATGTGCACTAAACCTGAAGCAGTCCGTCATCCGAGTTGAGGCAAAGTGGATGAAGGCTGCAGTGGGAGGGGCCCACGCCGCCCAGCTTAAGGGATTGAAGGCTGCAGCAGTAAAAACTGCACTGCCTTCGAGGTGGCAGGGAGGAAGCCAGGGTGAGGGGAGTCGATAGACACGTGGGGTAATAGAGATGGAGGAAGGGAGACGTGCGTCGCGTGCAGATGAGTTAAGTTTCTGTCAGTTTCTGTCTGTGTGTGTGTATGTAAAGTCTGACATTGCTAGGCAACAGCAGACTGGGGGGGGGATTGATAGATAAGAAGGGGGAGCCGAATTCCTTCACCAAGGCCGTAGAGATCCTTCTGGGGGAAGAGCAGGGTATTTGGCATTCAGGAGCCGATAAGGCTGCCATGGTGATGTTAGGCGGAGAGATATAGAATTCCATTTATTGAACCTCTGACCGTCTCAAATCCAAATTTATAAAGAATATTCTCCGGTCCTCAGCAACACATTCCTTTGCAATGCAGCGTAAATGCTCCAAGATGGTATCCATTTTGCGTTTGAGTTCAAGAGTTCAATGCAGTCTGAGATTACACAGCTTTGCCCATCTCATTAATCATGACGGACAGATGAGGGGATGAGATTCTGGAAGCAGCTGTCTTGCTAATATTCCTGTGGGTCAGGGCAGTGCACAAACCAATCAGCACCAAACCTCCCACCATAAAAGTGAATAGAAATAAATCCTCAACATTTTCCACAGAGAGTGGAGCCAAGAATGTTACACTCCTTTTCTCTCAGGCATCGAGAGCATAGCCCGCTGGGTAGGTTCCATCAGGGCACGCAGGGTCCTTCAGCCCTGAATTCCTTGTCGAAAAAAATGGTGTCAATAGCGTTTAGAGACCAGCTGATCAATTCCATATTTAATCCAAATCTTAATTTGAAGAATTCACAGTCTGGTGAAGCTGGGACTTTGAAGGTCGGAGTAGAGATAGAGAACAGAAAAAGGAGAAGAGGAGACAGGAGGAATGTGACCGTCCTTGCCGGAGTCCCAAGCTGATTTATTATTATTATAGTCCCAAGCTTGGGACTATAATAATTATTAATTATTAGTATAATAATTAATGGCTCAGCGTTTGTTGTCGTAAAAGAGTCAAATTGTAATTTTTTAAAATTTATTTTTAGTCATATTAATAATAATAGCAACAACAACAACAAAAATAGTAATAATAACTAATAATGCTACAATACAAATTTAGAGAAAGAGACAAAAAGAACCTGATTTAAAAACACAACAGAAAAGATAAAACCAACTAACAATGAACATAAATAAATAAATATAGAAATAAATAAGTGTTTCCTGTGAACACCGAGTGACTCTCACACCTCCATTTCATCCCTGTCTTATTTATGTTTAATGACAGTTTGCTTTGGTCAAACCATATTTTCAGTTTGTTAATTTCTTCAGTTATTTCCTCCAGAACTATCTGACAAACTAGAAAACTGCTGCATCCTAGTAAGAGCAGAATACTACTGGAATGAATTTAAATAAGGAAAGTTGGGGGGGGGGGGGGTTTCCTCACTAAATGGATGCTGCACTCACTGCAGTTTATTGTCTGGAATAGTCCCAGATTGTATTTCAGAGCTTCTAGAATTCAAACATTTTCATGCAGGTGGTGTTGGGGGGTAATTTTGGGTTTCAGCTTTTTTTGTTTTTCACCACTTTCATTCCTGAATGTGTCAATCGTGAGTCACTTTTGTGCAGATTAAAGTCACTAACTGGGACTCCTGTCTTGTTGCGAGAAAGAAACGAGAATCGCCCTCCGTTCTGTTGCGTGGCTTTCTGCCGAGTCAAGTTAGAACGATAAGTCGGAATTAATAACTTCAAAGTGAAACGCTGTTTAAATCAAATGACACCTCTTTCCAAATGTTGTAATACAAACAAACTGCAGTCGATCAAAATGTGTTTTTTCCTCCCAAAATGAGACGTCCTGCACTCACGTGCAGCATGAGCTCAGCTCAGAGGTACGGAGAGACATTCATGTCAAAATGTCTGAAAGGAAATGCTTTGGACAAAAAATACAGATTTTATTTATTTTTATTTATGTCCAGAGATCAAGGATCCAGTGACCAATTTAAAATGTTGTTGACATAGAAAACCTGTAAAGTCTACTTTTAGTACACAGAAAATTCACAAGGGGTATCGATAAGGGAATCGATAAGGAATCGGATCAATAAACAGAACTGATAATGGCATTGATATCGATAAAATCTTATCCCATCCCTAGTCAGGAATCAAAGTGTTTTGGTTTGACATGGTCCAGACTAAGATCTAGACTTTCAATGATTTCCTGGACTTATCCATCAGAATTGTATCTGTATGAGGAGAAAGTGCTGACCTCTCAGTACTCAGACACTGAGATGGAGAGATGCCTGGGAAGATCTGGTGGAGTGATGAGGTCACTGGACAGAGGTGTTTGGTGATGCTCATATCTTTCAAGGAGTAAGAAGGCCCAAGTGTTTAGGGTCCTGGTGGTTCCTGTCTTACTGTATGGTTGAGACTTGCATAATTACCAGTGACCTCGGATGATCAATCAATCAATCAATCAACTTTTTTCTTATATAGCGCCAAATCACAACAAACAGCTGCCCCAAGGCGCTCCATATTGTAAGGCAAGGCCATACAATAATTATGAAAAACCCCAACGGTCAAAACGACCCCCTATGAGCAAGCACTTGGCCACAGTGGGAAGGAAAAACTCCCTTTTAACAGGAAGAAACCTCCAGCAGAACCAGGATCAGGGAGGGGCAGTCTTCTGCTGAGACTGGTTGGGGCTGAGGGAAAGAACCAGGAAAAAGACATGCCGTGAAGGGGGGCAGAGATCGATCACTAATGATTAAATGCAGAGTGATGCATACGGAGCAAAAAGAGAAAGAAACAGTGCATCATGGGAACCCCCCACAGTCTACGTCTAAAGCAGCATAACCAAGGGATGGTCCAGGGTCACCCGATCCAGCCCTAACTATAAGCTTTAGCAAAAAGGAAAGTTTTAAGCCTAATCTTAAAAGTAGAGAGGGTGTCTGTCTCCCTGATCTGAATTGGGAGCTGGTTCCACAGGAGAGGAGCCTGAAAGCTGAAGGCTCTGCCTCCCATTCTACTCTTACAAACCCTAGGAACTACAAGTAAGCCTGCAGTCTGAGAGCGAAGCACTCTATTGGGGTGATATGGTACTATGAGGTCCCTAAGATAAGATGGGACCTGATTATTCAAAACCTTATAAGTAAGAAGAAGAATTTTAAATTCTATTCTAGAATTAACAGGAAGCCAATGAAGAGAGGCCAACACGGGTGAGATATGCTCTCTCCTGCTAGTCCCCGTCAGTACTCTAGCTGCAGCATTCTGAACCAACTGAAGGCTTTTTAGGGAACTTTTAGGACAACCTGATAATAATGAATTACAATAGTCCAGCCTAGAGGAAATAAGTGCATGAATTAGTTTTTCAGCATCACTCTGAGACAAGACCTTTCTGATTTTAGAGATATTGCGTAAATGCAAAAAGGCAGTCCTACATATTTGTTTAATATGCGCTTTGAATGACATATCCTGATCAAAAATGACTCCAAGATTTCTCACAGTATTACTAGAGATCAGGGAAATGCCATCCAGGGATGATGACTACGTCTTTTTGGTATATGGCCTCTTCAGAGGATCCTTGAGTGCCACTGGAATGCCTTTGTGTCAAACGAGTGGTTACTTTGGGAGACAAAGATGAGTGGGGTCACTTGCATTATGAAGGCATGTCAGCTACACCATCTTGGCCATGTGTCTCCCTATTGGCTACAGAAGGCCAAGGACACGCCCACATTTCACCTGACTGCGTTAGCTGGATGGCTACTATTGAGCGGGGAGATGGACTGGCGGCCTGCCTGGGTGCTTGCCATGAATGACCCAGGTGGTTCTGTAGTGGTGCATGTGGTGACACCATGTTCCAAAACTTCACCGTGGAATGTAAATTACAAAAGTTTTTAAACTTAAATTGCAAAAAAATGCAACATTTTGTTCCAAAGTTACAGAATCTTTCTGAAAACAACCTGTCTGAACTCTTATCAGTCAGGTTGTTTCATGGTAGATGTTTTCATTGTCTGAGCTGACTGTGTTTACTCGACCTTGTATGAGCTTCATCACGTGACTCCAGGCGGCTGCCTGAACACACTCGTGCTTGCTGTGACATTTTAATGGTTAGCCAGTGTGGCAAAGTGTTGTATTTTCTCTTTAGCCGTGTGACGTTTCTGTAAATGATACCGGCAACATTAGCGGCCACAAGGGTTTCTCAGAGATATCTGACTTGATAGATACCCAAAAATAGCATGTGGTGTGGTGTTCATATGAACTACGCATTAATGTACTGAAAAAGTTCTTAGCCACTGTGGCAAAAAAAAAGCCCAATTCTTTTAGCCACATGGCGTTTCTCTTAGCATTTGCGGTTATGTGGCTGATAGGTAGCACGAGCTGAGCACAGTCAGTCAGTCAGACGAAGAGTGTACACTTTTATTCAGAATGAGGGACTTTATTTCATGTCCCGTCTTCTTTAGTTCGGTGATCTCAGTTGGTGTTGGTGAACCGAACTCTGCACCGGCTGCTGGCCAATGGAGCCGACTTCTGTTTCTGCAGCCTATTTAGGCGCTGAGGGTCAGTTTCATTGGGCTTTTGTGAGGCTGAAACATGAGTGTGACCTCAGGATGACATGGGGCCTCACATGGCCTCCGCCATCAATCAGAACACTGTGCTGCCGCGGCTCAGGTCAGCCTGCGCAGGCGAGGCGCACAGACTCCACCAAACATCAAACCGCTGTGACATTTCCATCAATGCATTGCCACCACTGACCTGTATATAACACTGGATCGCTCACTGGCCAGTGTTTCTGAAGTAAACCGCCTGCCATATTACCACTCGCATGTCCCGCTCCTGAATGCTCTTTTCTGCTGATCTTTAACCAGGCACACACAATTTTATTCTTTGTGATTTTGCCAAAAAAATACCTTCATGTGCAGCTATAAACTGCACAAATCATCAGTTCACAGGTTGTGGGTGAACATTTCACCTGTGAGTATGATTGAAATGGAAAGTAATGAAGAATAATTTGAAGAGTTCTATCCCTTATTCCAGCATATAGACACAGATAATAATAATAATAATAATAATAATAATAATAATAATAATAATAATAATAACAATAATAATAATAATAATAATAATAATAATAACAATACAAGTGAAGCGACACGCAGCGGCATGAAGCTCACTCATGGTACAGGGAGTCCTAAACAGGAAGTGCCAAATTCTTAATCCACAGTAAAACAGGAAATGCTCAAATGTCAAACACTTCCTGGATTAACAGACGAGATCCCATGGAATCTCGCGGAAACTACGTGGCAAGCTCACACTCAAACAGGAAGTGCCAAATTATCACTCACAGTGAAACAGGAACTGTTGAACACTTCCTGGCATGGGTGGAGCTAGAGCGGAAGCCGGGGTTTCACTGGACTCCCCTGAAATCTGATTGGACACAGATGATTGACATGTGACAGCACCACACGTCTGGTTAAAAGAGGTGCATTTTGAAATCAATGAGTCACATTGACTGCTAGGTTCCTCCTGTCCAGTAGTTGGTGCTGGGTACCACAAAAAGTTCTAATCCACTTTAGTAGAACAAGAAAAATGTTTGCTCCAGATTTGAACTGAACATGTTGTTTGAACTATGGACGTCTAATCACACCAAACTTATATTGGTGAGTAAACAACCATATTTTATGCCAGAAATGAGGTCCAGGTTGTTAAAAGCAGCATTTCTCCTTTAATTCAGGTTGTCTTATACAAGTATACACATGTTTAAGCTAACATGGTTAGGGTTAGGGTTAGGGTTAGGGTTAGGGCATGGTTCATGCTCTGTTGGCTTATTAGTGCAGCAGATAACTGTAACAATCCTTCAAATGGTGATACAAGAATCATATTCAGTACAAATACAGCTGGAGCAAAATTAATGGAGCAACTTTAACTTTTGACCCCTGTACAAACTGAAACTGACCTTTGTCACTATTCTTGCTGCTTTTACCTCATAACTCTATAACATTCAGTCACAGATTGTCCAAACTATACCTTTTCAACATCTTTATGATCAGCCAAATAATGTGGTGTAGTTTTCTATATAATTGGAGCATCTTTTAATTTTGACCCCTGTGTAATTCTTCAATTGACCCCTACCTGGCTGCCTACTGAAAATTCAAGTGGCCAATCATTTTTTTTTAAGACTTCATGTCTATGGATTATTTGTGCTGAATTTGATGTTTGTATCACCATTTGCATGATTCCTCTCTAAATATTCTCTTATCTGCTGCACTATATATGAGATGTAAGATGCTGCTCCTCACTGTTTCAAGTATTGGAACACTTAGTATTTCACACATTTTAATTTGTTTAGTCCATTTCAAATACATTTTTTTTTCTAAAATTATCTTCCTTAACTCAAACTGAAATCAAATCTCTCCAACTTGATATAAATGAATTAAAAATCTAAAATCCAGCTTCCTGATGAAGTGGTGTAGAGGAGGATTTTCTTCAAAAAGAAGACCTGAAAGTTCAGATACAATTTGACAGAAAGTACATTTGGGATGAAAGACTAGATTTGATGTTTTGGTGAAATAAACTTTTGTATTTCTTCATAATTGATGTAAATATAGTCCAAGACATATTCAGTGACTTGGAAATATTCATGATTTCATCCCCTGACTTGTCTGAAGAAAACTGGCAATAAAACTGATTATTATTTACAGGTTTTATCAAGTTTTAGAGATTTGCTTTCAGTTTGAGTTTGAGGAAGATAATTTTAGATTTTTTTTTTTTTTTTTGTATTTCTTGTATTTAAAATGGCATAAACAAATTAAAATGTGTGAAATCATACATCATATTGATATGAAAATTCAGTAAGGTATATCTTCTATTATACATTCCAAATCTAAGGTGGAACTCTACTAGTGTTTACTAAGGTACACATAAATATCTTTTAAAAAAGTAGAGCCACTGAGGTTCCTGGTCTTGAGAACCAGGGATGGTAGGTTGAAAAGCTTTTTTATCCCATGGGAACTCTCCCCACCCAGCTAAGTGGCTCAAGAATATGGACAGCAGGTTTGTAAGTGACATTTACATGACAATTTATATGACAATATTGAGATACGATAATTTGTCCATATTGTACAGCCCTGCTGTCAACTAGCTGAAAACTTTGAATATTAATTTACATCTACAATAAAAAAAAAATGCTTCAAGTGGCAGGAGGTTAAGAGGGTTGTAATTGGGGGGTCAGCTGAAAGGCAAAATAAGAAAAATGCTTAAAAAGGCTGAAAGGTTTTAGTCATGTTCATGCTCCCAAGAACAGTTTTACTGAAAAAAGTCTGAAGGACCTAAAGGACTTGGTTAGATGGCGAGGAGCTTTTCCAGGCATGTGAGAGGAAAATAAAGACAAATGCTTAAAAAGGTGGGGGGTCTGGGGGGTTGACATGCTAATGCTCCCCTGAACCATTTTCTCAAAATAAAGTCTGAAGGACTAAAATGACATGGTGAGATGCTGACGAGTTCATTCATTCATGTCCGCGACATATGCATGTTAAAAAAACTTGTGTTCTGTAAAATAGTTCCTTTACTATTGTGATCAAAAACAATGACTCTCAATTCTGAGGCTGTTCAGTAAATATTCATTCATACACTTAAGAATATTCATGTTCTGAGTTCATAAAAAACTTGTTCTGCAAATAGTTCTCTCACTTTTGTGATGAAAATCATTTATTTGAATCTCAATTTTGAGGCTGTTCTGTAAATAGTTTTCAAATAAACAATAAATATTCAGAATCAGAATCAGAAGAAGTTTATTGCCATTGCCAGTGAACAGGATTCACAGACTAGGAATTTGCTTCGGTACAATGGTGCAACATTAAGAAGAGATAAAATGCTAAGATAAAATATAACATATGTGTCAAAATAAGATAAAATATAAGATAATAAAAAAGAAATATGAAATATGAAAGGCTGTGTGCAACAGAAAAACAGAGAAACAGAAAAAACAGTGCAGTGGGAGGAGTGTAATTAAAAACCAAAGTACACTGTCTAAAGTGACCCGTGATAAAATGATAAAGTGACAGAGTTAAGCTTAAGGTGACTGAGTTATGAGGTGTTCATGAGTCTAACGGCAGAGGGGAAGAAACTGTTCTTATGGCGGAAGGTTCTGGTCCGGATGGACCGTAGCCTCCTGTCCGAGGGGAGTGGTTTGAACAGACCGTGTGCAGGGTGAGAAGGGTCAGCTGTGATCCGACCTGCTCGGCCCAGAGTCCTGGAGACGTGCAGGTCGTGGAGAGATGGAAGGCTACAGCCGATCACCTTCTCAGCAGAGGCCACAATGCACTGCAGTCTGTGTCTGTCCCTGGCTGTGGCCCCGGCGTACCACACCGTGATGGAGGAGCAGAGGATGGACTCGATGATGGCTGTGTAGAACTGCACCATCAGCTGGACAGGCAGCTTGGCCTTCTTCAGCTGCCACAGGAAGTACATCCTCTGCTGGGCCTTCTTGATGAGGGAGCTGATGGCCGACTCCCACTTGAGGTCCTGGGTGATGGTGGTGCCGAGGAAGCGGTGACAGTCCACAGTGGTGATGGGGCTGTTGGTGAGGGCGAGGGAGGGCGGGGGGGCTGTGGCTTTCCTGAAGTCCACGATCATCTCCACTGTTTTCTGGGCGTTGAGCTCCAAGTTGTTGCTGCTGCACCAGGTCACCAGCCGGTCCACCTCCCTCCCGTAGGCAGACTCATCCCCATCCGAAATGAGTCCGATGAGGGTGGTGTCGTCCGCAGACTTGATGAGCTTTACGGAGTCGTGGCTGGAGGTGCAGCAGTTAGTGTAGAGGGAGAAGAGCAGAGGGGAAAAGACACAGCCCTGTGGAGATCCTGTGCTGAGAACCCGAGTGTTCGGGACATTTTTTTCCAGCCTCACACGCTGACTCCGGTCGGTCAGGAAGTCTGTGATCCACCTGCAGGTGGAGTTGGGCACGTGGAGCAGAGAAAGCTTGTCCTGGAGCAAAGCCGGAAGGATGGTGTTGAATGCAGAGCTGAAGTCCACAAACAGGATCCTAGCGTAGGTTCCTGGAGAGTCCAGGTGCTGCAGGATGGAGTGCAGGGCCAGGTTTATGGTGTCGTCTACAGACCTGTTGGCTCTGTAGGCAAGCTGCAGGGGGTCCAGGAGGGGGTCGGTGATGGACTTCAGGTGGGATAAAACCAGGCGTTCGAAGGTCTTCATGACTACAGACGTGAGAGCCACAGGCCTGTAGTCATTAAGTCCAGTGACGCGTGGTTTCTTGGGGACAGGAACTATGATTGAGGACTTGAAACAGACTGGAACATGGCATGACTCCAGGGAGGTGTTGAAGATCCCCGTGAAGACTGGGGCCAGCTCATCAGCGCAGTGTCTCAGGGTGGCAGGAGAGACACAGTCTGGGCCCGGGGCCTTACGTGGATTCAGCCTTTTGAAATGTCTCCTCACGTCCTCCTCTTGGACCAAGAGGGCAACAGGGGGAGTGGGAGGGCAGCAGTGAGAGGGGGGAGGTCCAGAGTGTTTGAATATCCAGTTGTGTGGGGGGTGGGGAGGTGTGAGTCCTTGTCTTCAAACCGTGAATAGAAGACATTCAGGTCGTTGGCCAACTTGAGGTCGTCAATAGAACGAGGTGCTTTGGGCTTGTAGTTGGTGATCTCTTTCAACCCCCTCCACACAGAGGCTGAGTCGTTGGCAGAGAACCTTTGCTGCAGACGTGAACTGTACACGGATTTAGCCTTTGCCACCTCCTTGCTAAATCTGTACTTTGCACCTCTATAGCTGTCTCTGTCTCCTTCTTTGAAAGCCACCTCTTTCTGCTGATGGAGCTGCTGGAGTTTAGGTGTGAACCAGTGCTTGTCATTGTTATATCTCACCCTGGTACGCTGTGGGATGATGCTGTCTTCACAGAAATGAATATATGACGTCACAGTGTCCGTGTAGTCATCTAGACTGTCTGTTGAAGCCTCAAACATATTGCAACTTCTGATCAATCCACATCAATTTCAGAATTAAAATAATGTATTGATTTAAGTCCCAGCCATTTTGGGTGAAACCACACCCACTTCCAGTTTAGGCTCCGCCCGCTACGAGTACAGATATGGATACAGATCATTTAGATGGTTGAACAGATCCAGATACAGATAGTGGTGTACTCGCGCGTTCCTACTATTGAGGCCCTCAGTTCGTAATGTCTTTCTTTTGACACAGAATCCAGAACAACGGTTGGAAGGGGTTTTGGAAATACTCTAGGATAGTGTTTATATAGTGTTTAATACTTTTTAATGGTGCTTATTTGTCTTTATTTGCAGTGGGTGGTACCCTGTGCAAGTTTGTACATGGGAAACCCACTTTTGTTACTCTTGTGATTATTTTTATGATGCTCTCTGAACTTTTCGAGGCAGCGCGGGAAATCCCTTTGTTTCCTTTGTTTCCTACGGATGTCCCATTGTTTATAGCCGGGATCAGCTGCTAGGACTAAGAGACTCTATGTACAGTGGCCGGGTCCCCGCTATGCTGAGCACCCGGACGTACCTGCAGACATTCGGAAGAAACGTAGGGGCTGCAGGGGGGCCGGACAAAGCGGAGAAGGACTTATATTCTGTCTGTGGTCATGGGGAATGTAAGATCTCTCCGCAACAAGACCGAGGAGCTAGCAGCGCTAACCCGTTTCCAGAGGCTGTGTAAAAACTGCAGCCTCATGTGCTTCACAGAGACGTGGTTGGATGAACATGTACCGGACTCTTTAATCAACATGGATGGCTTCACATTCATCCACGCGGACAGGACGCTGGCAGAGAGCGGAAAAAAGAGAGGAGGGGGGCTCGCCGTTTATGTGGAGCTACTCGCAGTGAGCATGAGGCTGTACTATCTCCCATGGGAGATAGTACGATGTGATGACTCTCTGCACGTATATTCCTCCTTCTGCAGACGTCGCCACTGCCTGTGAGCAGATTCACAGTACAGTCACGCGTCTGCTGACGCAACACCCCCGTGTGCTCTTCCTCATCACCGGGAACTTTAACCACGTCTCCCTCTCCGCCACCCTCCCCACTTTCACCCAGTACGTTACGTGTAAAACCAGGGATAATAGAACACTGGACCTTTTTTTATGCTAATGTGGAGGACACTTACACCTCCACCCCCTCCCCCCGCTGGGACGCTCTGATCACAATCTCGTCTATCTGCTCCCCCAATACACACCCAGAGTGAGAAGAGAACCAATACACAAAAGGTCAGTGAAACTCTGGACTGAAGAAGCCACTGAGAGGCTGAGGGACTGTTTCAGAACCACAGACTGGAGCATGTTTCAAAACTCTTATGGTGAAGACATCAACGGCCTGACCCAGTGTGTCACTGACTACATTAACTTCTGTGTGGAGAGCACTGTGCCCACCCGGAGGGTATGGTGCTTCCCCAACAACCACCCCTGGGTGACCCCCGAGCTGAAAGCCCTGATGAACCAGAAGAAAAGGGCTTTCAACTCGGAAGACAGAGAGGAGCAGCGTAGAGTCCAACAGGAGCTCCACTGGAAGATCCGTGCAGCCAAGAAGGTGTATGGAGGGAAGATGGAGGAGCAGCTGGCCCAGAACAACATCAGAGACATGTGGAGAGGCCTCAAGACTGCCTCCAGATTTGGGCAAGGTGCCAGCAGGACTGCAGATAGGGATTCTCGGTTCGCAGAGGAACAGTTACTTTAACCATTTTGGCTCCTCCACACCTCCCCCCCCCCCCCCCCGCCTGCTCCCGGCCCCCCACGTGTCTCCAGCAGCCAGCCCTCCAGTCCCTCTGACCCACCACCTTCTACCCCCTGGTCACCTTCACTGCACCCACCTCAGCTCACACCCCAGCTCCCCCTCCCCCCCCTCACTGTAACTCCAACAGAGGTGAGAGGCCAGCTCCTGTGGCTGAAGCAGCAGGACCTGATGGGATCTCCCCGAGGCTGCTGAGGACCTGTGCAGATGAGCTCTGTAAGGTCCTCAGCCACATCTTCAACATGAGCCTCAGCCTGGGGGTGGTCCCCACCCTGTGGAAGACCTCCTGTGTGGTCCCGGTTCCCAAAACACCGCATGCCAAGGAACCGGCCCACTACTGACCAGTTGCCCTGACCTCCCACCTCATGAAGACCATGGAACGGCGCGTCCTGTCTCACCTCCACACCGTGGTGAGCGACACCTGGGACCCACTGCAATTCGCCTACAGGCCCAACATCGGGGTAGATGTTGATGATGACGCTGTCGTCTACCTGCTGCAGCGAGTGCTCACCCACCTGGAGACCGGCGGGAGCGCTGTGAGAGTCATGTTCTTTGATTTCTCCAGAGCTTTCAACACTATCAGACCGGCACTGCTGAGGGGGAAACTGGAGGATGCAGGTGTGGATGAGCACCTCTCTGCCTGGACCATCGACTAACTCACTGACCACCCATAGTAAGTGCAGCTGCACGGCTGTCAGTAAGGTAAGATGCAGCACTGGGGCCCCCCAGGGCGCCGTCCTCTCGCCTTTCCTTTTCACCCTCTACACCTCAGACTTCACCTACAACACAGACAGCTGCCATCTCCAGAAGATCTCTGATGACTCTGTCATTGTGGGTCGTGTGTCTGAGGGGAACGAGCTGGAGTACCGGTCGGTCATCACAGACTTTGTGGACTGGTGTGAGCGCAACCACTTGTGTCTCAACACCAGTAAGACGAAGGAGATGGTGATCAACTTCAGGAGGAAACCACCACCTCATCCACCGGTGGAGATCCAGGGGGAGGACATAGAGACTGTGGACAGTCTCAAATACCTGGGTGTTCACCTCAACAGCAAACTGGACTGGACTCACAACACCAACACCCTGTACAAAAAGGTCAGAGTGACCTCCACCTCCTGAGGAGACTGAGATCTTTTGGAGTGAGCAGGCCCCTGCTTGTAGCCTCTGCTCTCCTCTATGCTGTCGTCTGTTGGGCCCCGGGCAGCAGAGAGCAGGAGAGAAAGAGACTGAACAAGCTGGTCATATATATATATATATATATATATATATATGTATGTGTGTGTGTGTGTGTGTGTGTGTGTGTGTATACAGTATTATTATTATTATTGCTTATCCTTGCACACGTTGTTTGATGAACATTTTCCTCTACTTGCACCCACCTTGTGTGTTGTCTTAAGAGCTGACGTAACATGAATTTCTCCTCTGTGAGATCAATAAAGTTTATGTATCTATCTATCTAAAGTTAGCTGAAAATAATTTATCTGACAACAAAAGGTTTTGACACTGTCGTCTGCTACATGTAACAGCTATTGTTCAATTTTGGTTTTAGGTTGCCATTTTTTCTTCTTTTGTTTTTTTGGGGGGTATATCTCATATAGTAATTGCTGATGTTGTGATGCCTTCCTCTTGATACAGATTCAGGAACATTGTTCAATGCAGGTTTCAAAACACAGTGTTTCGAGTTAGCAGTCAGTAATTTCTTGTCATTTATAATTTCATGATTTGGCACTGACTGTCCCCTGCCACAGAATATGTCTACTGTGTGTGTGTGTGGGGGGGGTGTTCTAGTGGTTAAAGAGTTGGACTTGAGACTAGAGGATCCTCGATTCAAATCCCAGCCTGACCAGAAAATCGCTAAGGTCCTTAATGCCCTCATTGCTCCCAGTGTGCAGTGAGCGCCTTGTATGGCAGCAGCCTGACATCAGGGTGAATGTGAGGCATTATTGTAAAGCGCTTTGAGCATCTGATACAGATGGAAAAGTGCTATATAAATGTAGTCCATTTACCATTTGTGTGTAGCCACATGTTTGGTTTTGTGTTGGACAAAATATTTTAATGATTTATTTGGTCTACTTGTGCATAGTGTTGGATCTTTAGGTGTTGTTGCTGTGAGCTTTATTACTAATATTCGGCTGAAGCTCACAGTGCTGTGTGTAATAAATATTAACATTGGCATACCCTATGGTTAGATTAGAGATCCGAAATTTGTCTTACATATTCAGTAGCTCCATTACAACATGATACATAAACAACACAAATAAGACAGATATTTCAGAAAAAAACAATCCATGCAACAAAAATTTACTCACATTGCGGCCTTGGTCATGTTGTTATGGATTAAGCTCCTTATTTAGTTAAGTATTGACTGAAGCACAAAAGAATGTTTCAGTCTGACCTTATTAAACCTGTGGAACACTGTATGGGCGTCCAGATGGGAGGACGACATATTCACTGCCCAGAACACAGTTAGTGTCAGAGGTGATGTTTTTTACCAGCCTTATTGTGTTATTGTGATAAGAGGTCTTATACAGACCCTCTAAAGGCTGACCAACAATTTCTGAACAGATTTTTAACAAGTGTTTCAGTCCAGATTTTACAGAAGTGGACAGGCAGCTGTACTACACAGCATTACAATACTGCAGTACACTGAGAATAATTGAAGAATACAACAGTAGGAGTATCTGTTGTGTAGCACCAAACAATCTTAAACGACGGAGGAAATACATCCTCTGTTTGGTTTTCTTACATGTTAATTATAGGCTAACCTGGTTAGTTATAAGCTAACCTGTCAAAGTTAGTTATAGGCTAACCTGGCCTACATGTTGCTGCAGCCACGAGCCTCGAGCTCTCTTTAACTGGGAATATTCCACCTTTATATTCTTTCACTAAGGTACTTATATCATATCTCCATATACATTTCAACACGTTTTACTTTTTTTGTTCCCCCCCTTTTTAATATTATTATATTTATGGAAAAATTGAAGGAGTGAGGTACAATTAGTTATACCTAACAGCTAACGTTAGCTTATCTAGCCAGCTGTAGCACCGTTTATCTAGCTTACAATATAGTTGGTTCTTTTCTGTTTGATAACCCACATTAATTCATACTTTTGTCCACATTTATTTTTATATGTATTTGTTAATACCATTACTGTAGGTTTAACTATGCTATTATACTTTATACACTAATTACCGTTTTTGTTTATCTTGTTAGCTTGCTAGGTACGGTTGGCTTATTAATGGCCAATTTAGCTCTTCCTACTATAACTAGCTTATTTTCGTTATTTATAATTTTATTTTACATGGTGTAGATTTTTAATGATTCATCAGTTTATGTGTTCGTTTAAATAGGCAGGGGTGGTGGCCAAGTGGTTAATGTGCTTGGTTTCAGTTCAGAAGGCTCCTGGTTCAAATCCCACCCCTGCCACATTTCTCCATGTAATGTGGAGTTGAGTCAGGAAGGGCATCCGGCGTAAAACCTGTGCCAATTCAACATGCAGATCCACCTTGGATTTGCTGTGGCTACCCCGAGTGCAAATAAGGGAGCAGCCGAAGGGACTTACTTTATATCAACATATAGTACCTAAGTTCTTATGAGCCTTTCACACTGAAAGCGTCAGAAGTGTCAAAAATCGGTCTAAAAAGCATTATTGTCAATGAGACGCGTTGCTTTTTAAATGCGTCAGAAGCGTCATGTCAAAAGCCGAGCTAAATCTACGCTTATGAAGCGGTCAATGTTCAATCCAATCCAACTTTCGATGCATGCTCTGAGCTGTGACGTACCTTCGTGCTGTCCAATAGGAATGACGTGTCGGGCCAAAACACGGAAGACTAGTGGCAGAAACCACTGATCTGTACAAAATGGAAACATCACAGGACTGCTCATTTATAGAGCAGTTTTCTGAAGAAAAATCCTTGGAAATGTTTTTTGTTGTTGTTGTTGTTTGTTACCTCAAAATTTCTGAACACTTGTACTTAAAGTAGCTAAATAAATCAATAAATGGTTCTTTAGAAACCTTTCATCTGTAAATTAAAACCTGTTATTTCAGATTAGATCATTTCTTGTTTAACATAAGGAACCTCTGACATTTATCCATCCATCCATCCATTTTCTTCTGCTTTATCCGGAGTCGGGTCGCGGGGGCAGCAGCTCAAGCAAAGCCGCCCAGACCTCCCGATCCACACACACCTCCCCCAACTCCTCCAAGGGAACCCCAAGGCGTTCCCAAGCCAGCTGAGAGATGTAGTCCCTCCAGTGTGTCCTGGGTCTTCCCCAGGGCCTCCTCCCAGTGGGACGTGCCCAGAACACCTCTCCAGCGAGGCGTCCAGGGGCATCCGGAAAAGATGCCCGAGCCACCTCAACTGACTCCTTTCGATGTGGAGGAGCAGCGGCTCAACTCTGAGCTCCTCCCGAGTGACCGAGCTCCTCACCCTATCTCTAAGGGAGCGCCCAGCCACCCTGCGGAGGAAACTCATCTCAGCCGCTTGTACTCGCGATCTCGTTCTTTCGGTCATGAGCCGAATCTCATGACCATAGGTGAGGATTGAAACGTAGATCGATCGGTAAATCGAGAGCTTTGCCCCCCTACTCAGCTTCACCACAACGGTCCGATACAGCGACCGCATCACTGCAGATGCTGCACCGATCCGTCTATCGATCTCACGCTCCATCCGTCCCTCACTCGTGAAGAAGATCCCGAGATACTTAAACTGCTCCACTTGAGGCAAGGACACTCCACCCACCTGAAGAGGGCAAAGCACCTTTTTCCGGTCGAGAACCATGGCCTCGGATTTGGAGGTGCTGATTTTCATCCCGGACGCTTCACACTCAGCTGCAAACCGCCCGAGTGCACACTGAAGGTCCTGATTTGACGAAGCCAACAGAACCACATCAGAGATGAGATTCTGTGGTTCCCAAACCAGAACCCCTCTACACCCTGGCTGCGCCTAGAAATTCTGTCTATAAAAATAATGAACAGAACCTGTGAGAAAGGGCAGGCCTGGCGGAGGCCAACATGCACTGGAAACAGGTTTGACTTACTACCGGCAATGCGCACCAAGCTCCTGCTGTGGTCGTACAGGGACAGGATAGCCCTTAGCAAAGGGCCCCGGACCCCGTACTCCCGGAGCACTCCCCACAGGGTGCCCCGAGGGACACGGTCGAACTCCCATGAACCCTCGAGCACCCGATGGAGTGTGTAGAGCTGGTCCAGTGTGCCACAACCAGGACGAAAACCACACTGCTCCTCCTGAATCCGAGGTTCGACCATCGTTCGAATTCTCCTCTCCAGTACTCTGGAATAGACCTTACCAGGGAGTCTGAGGAGTGTGATCCCACTATAGTTGGAACACACCCTCCGGCCCCCCTTCTTAAACAGAGGGACCACCACCCTGGTCTGCCAATCCAGAGGCACTGTCCCCGATCACCACACGATGTTGCAGAGGCGTGTCAGCCAAGACAGTCCCACAACATCCAGAGACTTAAGGTACTCATGACGGATTTCATCCACCCCAGGAGCCTTGCCACTGAGGAGCTTTCTAACCACCTCGGTGACTTCGGCCTGGGTAATGGATGAGTCCACCTCTGAGTCCCCAGTCTCTGCTTCCTCTTCGGAAGACGTGACGATGGGATTGAGGATATCCTCGAAGTACTCCTTCCACCGCCCGACAACATCCCCAGTCAGGGTCAACAGCTCCCCACCCGCACCGTAAACAGTGCTGGTGGAGAGCTGCTTCCGCCTCCTGAGGCGTCGGACGGTTTGCCAGAATCTCTTCGAGGCCGACCGATAGTCCTCCTCCATAGCCTCCCCGAACTCCTCCCAGACCCGAGTTTTTGCCTCTGCGACTGCACGGGCTGCAGCACGCTTGGCCTGCTGGTACCTGTCAGCTGCCTCTGGGGTCCCACCTACCAACAAAGATAAGTAGGACTCCTTCTTCAGCTTGACGGCATCCTTTACTTCCGGTGTCCACCACCGGGTTCGGGGATTGCCGCCGCGACAGGCACCAGAGACCTTGCAACCACAGCTATGAGCAGCCGCATTGACAATGGAGGTGGAGAACATGGTCGACTCTATGTCTCCCACCTCCCCCGGGATCTGGGAGAAGCTCTCCCGGAGGTGGGAGTTGAAGACCTCTCTGATAGAAGGTTCCGCCAGTCGTTCCCAGCACACCCTCACGATACGTTTGGGCCTGCCAGGTCTGACCGGCTTCCTCCCCTCCCAGCGGATCCAACTCACCACCAGGTGGTGATCAGTCGACAGCTCTGCCCCTCTCTTCACTCGAGTGTCCGAGACACGTGGCCGAAGGTCAGATGATACGACTACAAAATCGGCTCAGGGTGTCCTGGTGCCACGTGCACTTATGGACACCCTTGTGCTCGAACATGGTGTTCGTGATGGACAAACTGTGACTAGCACAGAAGTCCAACAACTGAACTCCACTCGGGTTCAGATTGGGGAGGCCGTGCTTCCCGATCACCCCCCTCCAGGTCTCACTGTCACCGCCCACGTGGGCATTGAAATCCCCCAGGAGAACAATGGAGTCCCCAGTCGGAGCGCTATCTAGTACCCCTCCCAGGGACTCCAGGAAGGTCGGGTACTCTGCACTGCAGTGCAGCAATGTTGACCTCTGACATTTATTTTTAGACAAATAAAACAACATAGAAATTTGTACATTTTTTAAAGTCTGGTAGATTATTTATATCTAATTTCAACCAGAAAAACAGACACTGTAAATAAATACAAATGTTTATTATAAATGCAGCAGGAAATAATTTACCATTGACTGCAGTGTGATTGTAAAGTACAATTTCTGTGACATAAACCTCATGATGAATTTTTTTTAATGGTCATTTCAACTTGTAATTTCGCCAAAATATGTAATTGGCTTTAATGTTGTTATCAGGACAGAGTCATTTCTAAAATATGAATTTGAGCACAATAAGTGGAGAGCTTCTACTTGTGCAAATGTCTTTGGACTTTGATTCATGGACATTTTTAATTATCCGTTCATTTATTGTTAAAATATAAAATGAATCAGCTTTTTAAAAAAATAATAAAATATTTGCTGTTTAAAGAGCCTTTTATTTAGAAGCAGGTGATGTTCTGCTGGATTCTCAGGACCAGATGAAGGTCTCTTCTGCAGCTTTGAACTCTGGTGGTGTTGCTGAAGAGCAGAGATGTTTTCTTTCGACTTGACTTCGTGGTGTTCAGTGTTGGGAAAGTGAAGTACACGGACCCACGACAGGGGGTGTAAATGAACGGCCAATAGAAGTCCGAATAAATAACAATTTATTCTGCAAATGTGCACAACCACCAAATATGCTTTTAGTCTGTCAATCAATCTACACAAAAGGTGACGCGTGGGCAGGCCCGAGGGTAGGAGACGCCTATCCAGAGAAGAGCCGGGACCCACGAGGTTCCACCGCCAACGGAGACCTGCAATACACCGGAGCCGCCAAGTCCTGAGTCCCCAGGTGGCCACTGTTTCCAGCTGTCAGATCCGGTACTGCTGGCAGGAAAATAGACAGGTTAAGGGTGGGTGTGTATACACCCAGCAAACAGTCAGCAAAAAATACAGTTCCTTTCTGAGGGAAAAACCTTCACCTCCAAACACAGGAACACAGAGTACGTGCAGTGCCTTATGTATCACTTAATCAAGTCTGAAGTGAGGAGTGGAGATGCCAACTCCTCCAAATTCCACAAACTCAGCTACAAGCTGCAAGTGTACAAAAAGGTTAACGACTGCAAAAAGCTCTGCTGCAAAAAACGTGTGCGTACGGCACAGAATGGCTGAGTTGGATTACCTGACGGGTAAGCTGGTAACTCGGCAGAGTTGTGGTGTCTCTTCCAGGCTTTTATTGGCGGTGGTGATGATGGCTGATGACTGACAGCTGTCAGTGCCAGTGCTCCTGGAGCTCCTGAGAGGCGGCTGCGCCCTTTGATGCCTGAAACCCAACAACAGGCAGGGCACCCTCTGGTGGTACCTCCTCTTTGGGCGGCCCACACAACAGTTCAGCTCATCAATTGAAGTTTGGTTGTCTGCACAGCAAATGTTCCTGATTGGGACAAATAAAAAATGTTTTAAAATATAAAGACCCACTAAACAGTTTATATATATATATATATAAAAAAAAGAAAAAAAAACAGAACAAACACTGGGAAAAAATGCATGAAAAAAGTTATTTAAAGTTGAGCTTTTGTGGTGTCCAAAAAAAGCTGTAGCTTTATTTGGTAAAAATAAAAAAGACTGAAACATTTACAAATTCAAAAGTTCACTCAGATCAACTGTGCTAAAAGGCTAAGCTAACGTTAGCCGATCAATAAACCTTCACAGCAGTGCAAACGTCATGTTTTATTTTTATTTTATCCTCACCTCAGTAAAGCTGCAGAACTAAACTCCGTTGGTCAAACTGGGACTTCACATATATCCAAAAAGTGGTAGATTTCAGACTGAGTGGGTTTGTTCCATCACCCCGGCTGCCTGCCTCGGTCTGTCCAGTGATGAAGCCTGAAGGCCGGCTTCTCCGTGCGGGTCGGCCCGCTGTCGCGGTTCGATCGATATCCCACCAAGTCGTCGGTCCTCCCTCAGTCGGCGTCGCTCCGAAAAGTAGCTGAAAAAAGCTTCTCCCAGCAGGGTGATGGAGAATCGTTCTACTGCTGTTTTTTAAAGCTTTTTGTGGTTCAGGTGACGCAAATTCAAGATGGCGATTGCTGAACTTTTTTCAGGTTGTGGAAACAGCCAGAGTGTGACATGGCAATCTCCGCCCCCTTGCCGCTTCCAAAGCGAAGCATCTGACATCACGACGCGTTGGAAACGCATCCGACGGATTGGGAAGCGTTGAAGGATTGGCCTGAAGTGTTCAATGTGAAAGGCCCATTAGGTTTCCATTTGATAGCATATAGGTTATGTTTTTTATTTTCCTATAGTATGTTAGCAGAGTTACTTTAGATAGATAGCAATACACATTACATCATAGCTTCTGTTTCTATAATAAAATACCAGATTTATAGCTTAGCCTACTAACTATAATTTCATTTTACTACTAGTCTACATACTAAATACCTATACTACAATCTTCTCCTGTATTAATATTTAGATTTTAATACCTACTCCTGTATATTATATAGTACCATATTTATTGTATATGTTGTTTATTACCCTTAATATTTAAATATAAGTTATATATACGTATATGATGTCTTTTCTTTCTTATGTCTTAATATTTATTATTAGATATCTTTTTTCTTGAGCTGCTTGGGTGGGTAGGGAGAGTTCCCATCAGATAAAAAAGCTTTTTAACCTACCATCCCTACAACCCCTGGCAATAATTATGGAATCACCGGCCTCGGAGGATGTTCATTCAGTTGTTTAATTTTGTAGAAAAAAAGCAGATCACAGACATGACACAAAACTAAAGTCATTTCAAATGGCAACTTTCTGGCTTTAAGAAACACTATAAGAAATCAAGAAAAAAAAATTGTGGCAGTCAGTAACGGTTACTTTTTTAGACCAAGCAGAGGAAAAAAATATGGACTCACTCAATTCTGAGGAATAAATTATGGAATCACCCTGTAAATTTTCATCCCCAAAACTAACACCTGCATCAAATCAGATCTGCCCGTTAGTCTGCATCTAAAAAGGAGTGATCACACCTTGGAGAGCTGTTGCACCAAGTGGACTGACATGAATCATGGCTCCAACACGAGAGATGTCAACTGAAACCATGGAGAGGATTATCAAACTCTTAAAAGAGAGTAAATCATCACGCAATGTTGCAAAAGATGTTGGTTGTTCACAGTCAGCTGTGTCTAAACTCTGGACCAAATACAAACAACATGGGAAGGTTGTTAAAGGCAAACATACTGGTAGACCAAGGAAGACATCAAAGCGTCAAGACAGAAAACTTAAAGCAATATGTCTCAAAAATCGAAAATGCACAACAAAACAAATGAGGAACGAATGGGAGGAAACTGGAGTCAACGTCTGTGACCGAACTGTAAGAAACCGCCTAAAGGAAATGGGATTTACATACAGAAAAGCTAAACGAAAGCCATCATTAACACCTAAACAGAAAAAAACAAGGTTACAATGGGCTAAGGAAAAGCAACTGTGGACTGTGGATGACTGGATGAAAGTCATATTCAGTGATGAATCTCGAATCTGCATTGGGCAAGGTGATGATGCTGGAACTTTTGTTTGGTGCCTTTCCAATGAGATTTATAAAGATGACTGCCTGAAGAGAACATGTAAATTTCCACAGTCATTGATGATATGGGGCTGCATGTCAGGTAAAGGCACTGGGGAGATGGCTGTCATTACATCATCAATAAATGCACAAGTTTACGTTGATATTTTGGACACTTTTCTTATCCCATCAATTGAAAGGATGTTTGGGGATGATGAAATCATTTTTCAAGATGATAATGCATCTTGCCATAGAGCAAAAACTGTGAAAACATTCCTTGCAAAAAGACACATAGGGTCAATGTCATGGCCTGCAAATAGTCCGGATCTTAATCCAATTGAAAATCTTTGGTGGAAGTTGAAGAAAATGGTCCATGACAAGGCTCCAACCTGCAAAGCTGATCTGGCAACAGCAATCAGAGAAAGTTGGAGCCAGATTGATGAAGAGTACTGTTTGTCACTCATTAAGTCCGTGCCTCAGAGACTGCAAGCTGTTAGAAAAGCCAGAGGTGGTGCAACAAAATACTAGTGATGTGTTGGAGCGTTCTTTTGTTTTTCATGATTCCATCATTTTTTCCTCAGAATTGAGTGATTCCATATTTTTTTCCCTCTGCTTGGTCTAAAAAAGTAACCATTACTGACTGCCACAATTTTTTTCCTGATTTCTTATAGTGTTTCTTAAAGCCAGAAAGTTGCCATTTGAAATGACTTTAGTTTTGTGTCATGTCTGTGATCTGCTTTTTTTCTACAAAATTAAACAACTGAATGAACATCCTCCGAGGCCGGAGATTCCATCATTTTTGGGTTGTAGTTCTCAAGACCAGGCACCCAAGTGGCTCAACTCTGCTCTTTTCTACTCTTCTATTTTACTCTTCCTTTTTAGATATTTAGATATACCTTTGTATACTTGCATAGTTCCACCTTAGAATTGGAATATAATATATAAAATATACCTTACTGAATTTTCATGTAGTCCATATGATGTTTCCAAGACAGAGTGCCATCTATCATGATGCCAAGATATTGATATGACTCCACCTGTTGGATTCTTTCATTACTGATGATTGTGGGGTTTACCCTTATTGGTTTTGGACTAAACACAATTTCCTTGGTTTTCTTTGTGTTTCTCTCCGGAGCATTGTTTTTGCTTCATGTGAACTCTTTATTAACGCCTTGTTGGTGTACATCAGAACTTTCTGAATTGTGTAGTAATGTCAGCGAAACAGTATCATCAGAGTATTTCAAAAGGTGCTGGTTATTTAAAGTTGAACGGAAATCATCTGTGTATAGAGTGAAAAGTATTGCAGAACTTACGCAGCCCTGAGGTGCACCAACGTTGGTTGAGATGACAGAAGAAAGAGTCTTGTTCACGTTAACCAACTGGACTCTATTTGTTAGAAAAGAGGCAAATCAGTGGATCAGGTAAGGGTTCATGCCCAGGTGGGACATGTTTGAAAGTAAAATATTGGGTTATATTGTGTTGAAATGGAGGGATATTCCAGAAAGAGTGCTCCTGCATAGTTATGAAGTTTATCAAGATGTTTTGTGATGATATGAGCCACAGTGGCCAAAGCATCTTCAGTGCCACAGCCTGTTCTATATGCAAACTGTGATGGATCTAGTTTATCATTAGTGCAGGCTTGCAGATGTTTGAGCAGAATTCTTTGTGGAGCCTTCATCATCACAGAGGTCAGAGCTGTGAGTCTGAAATCTCTGTGTTCTTTTGGACATTGAGTTTTAAGCAGAGGTTTTATGTGTGAGGTTTTCCACCCTGTTGGAACTGTGTTGAGTGTCAACTGAGAGTTGAAACGCTGGTTGCCAGGCCGGTGCCAACTCTGCCACAAAGGTTTTTAATATAAAAGGACTACATTCATCTGGTCCTTCTGCTTTTTTTTACTGTTTATAGCTTTAAATGTTTTTCTAATTTCATCAACAGTGATCTAAATTTTATCTGAAGGTCCCAGATGAATATTTGTAAGAATTTGATGACATTTCTCAAATCTATCTGTGTAGGCTCTCAGTTGTTCAGGTGGTTTCGATAGTAGAGAAGCTTGAATCTTCGACTGGACTGGGTTGATGTGAGGACGTTTCGCTTGAAATCACAGAAGCTTTGTCAGCTAAAATTCTTGCTCTGGTAGTCTGACTTCTGTCTTGACTCTTGTAGAGAAAAATAAACAGAAGCCACAAAAGCTGGAGTTTTAAACGTAACCAGACCCCTCCTACCGAGAGGCAGACTGCTATAGGCTAGTGACTAAACAATAGCTCTAATTAGCAACTATTGTGCTCTAGTTAGCACCCTCCTAATGACAGGGCAGCTGTCCCTCCTAATGATGGGACGGGGCCTCTCCTGATGGCTCCCTTGACGACTATCCTGATGACGTGAATGACTCATTACCATGAACAAAAGACTGAAACTGCTTTGACCTGAGTACCCCATTGTAAACAGGGGACAAAGCGTGTCTCAGATCCCTCCCCGGTTAAGGCTGGGTTTCAAATGTTCCACATAGAATGCCTCCTTGACCCCTCTCTCAAACCATTTCTTCTCTCTGGCTAATATTTTAACTTCCTTGTCCTCAAACGTGTGGTTAGTGTCTTTAAGGTGGAGATGAACTGCAGACTGAGGTCCACTGGCGCCCTCTCTGTGGTGCTGGTATAGCCTTTTGTGTAAAGGTTGCTTAGTCTCACCTATGTAGTGTTCGTTACAGTTTTCCTGACATCTGATAGAGTACTTACATTGCTCTGTTTGTAACTAGGGATCCTATCCTTAGGGTGAACTAATTTCTGTCTCAAGGTGTTAACCGGTTTAAAGTAAAATGGGATTTTGTGCTGTCTGAAGATCCTCTGTAGTTTTTCCCCTACTCCTGCTAAATAAGGGAGAGGCACTCCTCTTCTTCCAGATAGACAGGAGACTGAGACAAGAAGAAGAGGAGTGTCTCTCCCTTATTCAGCAGGAGTAGGGGAAAAACTACAGAGGATCTTCAGGAGCCATCAGGAGAGGCTCCGTCCCATCATTAGGAGGGACAGCTGCCCTGTCATTAGGAGGGTGCTAACTAGAGCACATGTCATTCCCGGTCCGATTGGGTGTCCTAAAAAATATACAACATTTAAAACACTCTGTTTGACCCTTACATGCTACAAACGTAATCACTTATGTTTCTTTTTTACTTGCAGAGACCCTGAAGTTTATGTTGATGCCAAGCAAGACTCAGGAAAATGCCAAGATTAATCAAATTACAGCGAACAAAAATTATTGAGTTTTGGCACCAGACCAAGAGTGTCAAACAGGTGCAGCAACTTTATGCTACACTGACAAAATGCAGGGCCAATATTGGCATTGGTATGAAAATCTTCAACCTTTCAGCTTTCTATCTAGCCATAAATTTATTTCCTAGACATATGCTTTGACCATTTGTTATTACTCCAAATTGTTGATGCTCTAATCAGTGGTCCATGGAACTTGCGAGTGGTCAGATGGCGGCCCGTTTGCTTCAGCGGTTTGTACGGAGTGTGTGGGCCAGTCAGCTGTCCAGTATTATATTCAGATCAGTGATGGTCACCAAGAAGGAATCCAACAAAGAAACATGCACGACATGGATTATTCATACCATTTGCTGTTGTGTTTCACTGACCGTGCAATAGTTCTATTTTGCGTGCAATTTTGGTGCTATGTGAAATGTGCTATTGCATGGCCGGACCACCGCGCGCGCTCACACGACTGCGGGCGGCGTTGAGCTAAACATAGCAGAGTTTGATTTGAAGGAGCTAATTGACACTGCTAATTCTTCAAACACGAAAAACAAACAAATCCAGCACATTGTAATCCATCTGGAGGCATGAAGAGCTGTTAGGATGAAGTCAGGATATAAAGATGGACAAATTTCTGACAAGATTTTTCACTGGAGTGAGGAAAGCAGACGGCAGTCTGTACGTCGTGAGAGAACAGAGAACTTTCAGAAGAGGTCGGAATCAGCAGTTTATCCGGACATTCCACTGTTAAAGGAGATTTTTTTAATGAAAGACGTGCGGACGGATTGGCGCGTCGGCTCGCAGCCGGAACGGCGCGCCCGCCACAGGAAAAACACCTCCGTGTTGATAATCATTTGTAAAATCCAGGCGGCTTTTGGTGGCTTTCAGTTGAGTGAGTATCTGAGAATTTGTTTAACAGCAGGGCATGTTCCAACTTGTCCTTAAGGCTTCCAACAGAGGTGTTTTTCCTGTGGCAGGCGTGCCGCGCGAGCTGCGCCCGCCACATTTTCCATTCAGTCTGACTGACTGACTGATTAGTCAGTCAGTCAGATAAAAGTCAGTCAGACAGACAGAAAGTCAGTCACTCAGTGAAACAGACATTGACACAGTCAGATAGACAGTCATTCAGACAGTCAGATAGCCAAGCAGTCAATTGGATAGACAATCAGTCAGCCAGTGAGATAAACAGTCAGTCACTCAGACAGTCATTCAGTCAGTATGATAAACATATGACAGTCAATCAGTCATTCAGTCAGACAAAAAATCACCCAGCCAGTCAAATAGACAGTCAATCACTCAGTCAGACAGTCAGTCAGTCAGTCAATCAGTCAGTATGATAAACATATGACAGACAGTCAGTCAGTCATTCAGTCAGACAAACAGTCACCCAGCCAGTCAAATAGACAGTCAATCACTCAGTCAGTCAGTTACTCATTCAAACAGTCAGATAAACTGTCAGTCAGACAGACAGTCACTCAGTCAAACAATCAGTCACCCAGTCAGTCAGATGCAGTCAGTCAGATAGACAGACAGTCAGAAAGTGATTCAGAAACACAAGGGGGGGTTTGCATCCTTGTGTGCAGGTGGTTCATATCAATCTGTCCGCGTGTGCTTAGAGTCTGTGGGGAAGGGCAGATGAGAAGGGGGCCGTGTGCATCACCAGGGCCATTGAAATCTTCTGGAGGAAAAATGTGGCCGCCGTGTTTGGGTTAGGCAGAGAAGCACAAAGCCAAATGTGGCTTCTCTTAACTGTCCAGATCCAGTTGTGTAAATGAATATTCACTGGCCTCTAACATCAAAGCCTTTGCAGGGCAGACAGCTGCTCCGAGATGAATTCCAACTTGCATTTCAGTTCAAGAGTCAGCGCATTCTGAGACTGTACAGTCTTTTTGGTTTGGTTTGGTTTTGGTGGCAGCCATCTTACCAATTTTCTAGTAGATCAGGGCAGCGCATAATCCTAACAGCAGAAGCCCAACTACCATAAAGACAAATAAAAATAAATCATCGACGTCTTCCATGGAGAGTGGTGCCACTCCTTCCAGGCGTCGAGAATGTAGCCCACGGGATAGGTTCCTTCTGGGTCCCCCAGCCCTGATTTTCTTGTTGAAAACATGGTGCCAATAACTTTGAAAGACCAGCAAATCAATTCCATGGTTATTCCAAATGCAAGTCGAAGAATTCAAAGTCTGGTGAAGTCAGGACTTTGAAGGTTGTAGAGAGAGAAATAGAGACAAGAGAGGAGGGAGGAGGAGATCAGTCAGCCAGTGAGATAAACAGTCAGTCACTCAGTCAGACAAACAGTCGTTCAGTCAGTGAGATAAACATACGACAGACAGTCAGTCAGTCATTCAGTCAGACAGTCACCTCATCAGTCAGATAGACAGAAAGTCAGTCACTCAGACAGTCAGTCACTCAGACAGTCAGTCACGCATTCAGACACAGTCAGATAAACAAAATGTCAGATAGGCAGTCACTCAGTCAGACAATCATCCAGTCAGTCAGATAGACAGAAAGTCAGTCACGCATCCAGACACACAGTCAGACAGTCAGGCAGTCAGATAAACGTTCAGTCAGACGGACCATGACTTAGTCAGACAGTCACCCAGTTAGTCAGACAGACAGTCAGTCACTCAGTTAGACAAACCGTCACCCAGTCAGATAGACAAACAGTCAGTCAGACAGTCACACAGTCTACCAGTCAGTCAGATAGACAGACATGCAGTCACTCAGTCAGGCAAGTCACTCAGTCAGGCAAGCAATCAGATAGACAGAAAGTCAGTCACTCAATCAGTCACGCATTCAGACACACAGTCAGACAGCTAGGCAGTCAGATAAATGGTCAGTCAGACGAACCATGACTCAGTCAGACAAACAATCACTCAGTCAGTGAGATAGACAGTCAGTCACTTAGTCAGTCAAACAGGCATTCACGCAGTCAGATAGATGGACATCATTCAGACAGTCACTCAGACAGTCAAGCAGTCAGCTGGATAGACAGTCAATCAGTCAGCCAGTGAGATAAACAGTCAGTCACTCAGTCAGACAAACAGTCGTTCAGTCAGTGAGATAAACATACGACAGTCAGTAAGTCAGTCAGACAGTCACCTCATCAGTCAAATAGACAGAAAGTCAGTCACTCAGACAGTCAGTCATGCATTCAGACACACAGTCAGACAGTCAGGCAGTCAGATAAACAGTCGTTCAGTCAGTGAGAGAACCATACGACAGACAGTCAGTCAGCCAGACAAACAGTCACCCAGTCACTCAGTCAGTGAGATGGACAGACAGTCACTTAGTCAGTCAAACAGGCATTCCCGCAGTCAGATAGACGGACATCATTCAGACAGTCACTCAGTCAGACAGTCAAGCAGTCAGTTGGATAGACAGTCAATCAGTCAGCCAGTGAGATAAACAGTCAGTCACTCAGTCAGACAAACAGTCGTTCAGTCAGTGAGATAAACATATGACAGACAGACAGTCAGTCAGTCATTCAGTCAGACAGTCACCTTGTCAGTCAGATAGACAGAAAGTCAGTCACTCAGTCTGACAGTCGGTCACACATTCAGACACACAGTCAGATAAACAGTCAGTCAGTTAAACAGACAGTCAGACAGACAGTCGGTTAGACAAACCGTCACCCAGTCAGATAGTCAAACAGTCAGTCAACCAGTCAGTCAGATAAACATACGACAGTCAGTCAGTCAGACAAGCAGTCACCCAGTCACTCACTCACTCAGATAGACAGGCAGTCACTTACTTACTCACTCACTCACTCAGATCGACAGACAGTCAGTCACTCAGTCAGGCAAGTCACTCTGTCAGGCAAGCAATCAGTCAGATAGACAGTAATTCAGATAGACAGTCACTCAGTCAGACAAACAGTCACCCAGTCCGTCACAAAGACACAGTCAGTCACTCAGTCAGACAAACAGTCTCCCAGTCACTCAGTCAATCATAGACAGTCAGTCACTTGGTCAAAGAGACAGACACTCCGTCAGTCAGTGTGATAGACAGTCACTCAGTCAGTCATACAAACAGTCACTCAGTCAGATAGACAGTCAGTCAGATAGGCAGAAAGTCACTCACTCAGTCAGACAGTCACCCAGTCAGTTAGATAGACAGAAAGTCAGTCACTCAGTCAGTCATGCATTCAGACACACAGACAGTCAGGCAGTCAGATAAATGGTTAGTCAGATGAACCATGACTCAGTCAGACAAACAGTCACCCAGTTAGTCAGACAGACAGTCACTCAGTTAGACAAACTGTCACCCAGTCAGATAGACAAATAGTCAGTCACCCAGTCAGACAGTCACCCAGTCGACCAGCCAGTCAGATAGACAGACAGGCAGTCACTCAGTCAGACAAGCAGTCACCCGGTCACTCATTCACTCAGATAGACAGGCACTCACTCACTCACTCACTCACTCACTCACTCACTCACTCACTCACTCAGATAGACAGACAGTCAGTCACTCAGTCAGGCAAGCAATCAGTCAGATAGACAGTCAGTCACTTAGTCAGTCAAACAGGCATTCACGCAGTCAGATAGACAGACAGTCATTCAGACAGTCAAGCAATCAGCTGGACAGACAGTCAATCAGTCAGCCAGTGAGATAAACAGTCAGTCACTCAGTCGGACAAACAGTCGTTCAGTCTGTGAGATAAACATACCACAGAGTCAGTCAGTCAGACAGTCACCTCATCAGTCAAATAGAAAGTCAGTCACTCAGACAGTCAGTCACGCATTCAGACACACAGTCAGATAAACAGTCAGTCAGATAAACAGACAGTCAGACAGACAGACAGACAGTCAGTCACTCAGTCAGTCACGCATTCAGACACACAGTCAGACAGTCAGGCAGTCAAATAAACGGTCAGTCAGACGAACCATGACTCAGTTAGACAAACTGTCACCCAGTCAGATAGACAAAAAGTCAGTCACCCAGTCAGACAGTCACACAGTCAACCAGTCAGTCAGATAGACAGACAGGCAGTCACTCAGTCAGACAAGCAGTGACCCAGTCACTCACTCAGATCAACAGACAGTCAGTCACTCAGTCAGGCAAGCAATCAGTCAGATAGACAATCATTCGGATAGACAGTCACTGTCAGACAAACAGTCACCCAGTCAGTCATTCAGATCGACAGTCACTCAGTCAGACAGGCACAGTCAGTCACTCAGTCAGACAGTCTCCCAGTCAGTCAGTCACTCATAGACAGTCACTCAGTCAAAGATACAGACACTCCATCAGTCAGTGTGATAGGCATTCACTCAGTCAGTCACACATTCATACACACAGTCAGACAGTCAGGCAGTCAGATAAACAGTTAGTCAGACAAACCATGACTCAGTCAGACAAACAGTCACCCAGTCAGTCAGACAGACAGTCAGTCACTCAGTTAGACAAACCGTCACCCAGTCAGATAGACAGTCAGTCACCCAGTCAGACAGTCGCACAGTCAACCAGTCAGTCAGATAGACAGACAGGGAGTCACTCAGTCAGACAAGCAGTCACCCACTCACTCACTCACTCACTCAGATAGACAGGCAGTCACTCATTCACTCACTCCCTCCCTCCCTCCCTCACTCATTCAGATAAACAGTCAGTCAATCAGTCAGGCAAGCAATCAGTCAGATAGAGAGTCATTCAGATAGACAGTCACTCAGTCAGACAAACAGTCGCCCAGTCAGTCAGACAGACACAGTCAGTCACTCAGTCAGACAAACAGTCTCCCAGTTACTCATAGACAGTCAGTCACTCGGTCAAAGAGACAGACACTCCGTCAGTCAGTGTGATAGACAGTCACTCAGTCAGTCATACAAACAGTCAATCAGTCAGATAGGCAGAAGGTCACTCAGTCAGTCAGGCAGTCAGATAAACAGTCAGTCAGACATACAATGACTCAGTCAGACAAACAGTTACCCAGTCACACAGTCAGGCAGTCAGTTGGATAGACAGACAGTCAGTCAGTCAGCCAGTGAGATAAACAGTCAGTCAGTCAGACAGACAGTCAGTCACTCAGTCAGACAAACGGCCACTCAGTCAGTGAAATAGATCAAGTCCATCACTCAGTCAGACAAACAATCACTCAGTCAGTGAGATGAACATACGACAGTCAGTCAGTCAGTCAGACAAAAAGTCACCCAGTCAGTCAGATAGGCAGTCAGTCACTCAGTCAGACAAACAGTCACCCAGTCAGTCAGACAGACAGAAAGTCAGTCACTCAGTCAGTCACGCATTCAGACACACAGTCAGACAGGCAGTCAGATAAACGGTCAGTCAGACGAACCATGACTCAGTCAGAACAGGCACCCAGTCAGTCAGACAGACAGTCAGCCACTCAGTCAGGCAAGTCACTCAGTCAGGCAAGCAATCAGTCAGACAGACAGTCATTCAGATAGACAGTCACTCAGTCAGACAAACAGTCACCCATTCAGTCAGACAGACACAGTCAGTCACTCAGTCAGACAAACAGTCTCCCAGTCACTCAGTCACTCATAGACAGTCAGTCACTCGGTCAAAGAGACAGACACTCCGTCAGTCAGTGTGATAGACAGTCACTCAGTCAGTCATACAAACAGTCACTCAGTCAGATAGACAGTCAGTCAGATATGCAGAAAGTCACTCAGTCAGACTGTCAGGCAGTCAGATAAACAGTCAGTCAGACATACAATGACTCAGTCAGACAAACAGTTACCCAGTCACACAGTCAGGCAGTCAGTTGGATAGACAGTCAGTCAGTCAGTCAGCCAGTGAGATAAACAGTCAGTCAGTCAGACAGACAGACAGTCAGTCACTCAGTCAGACAAACGGTCACTCCTTCAGTGAAATAGACCAAGTCCATCACTCAGTCAGTGAGATGAACATACGACAGTCAGTCAGTCACTCAGTCAGACAAAAAGTCACCCAGTCATTCAGATAGACAGTCAGTCACTTGGTCAGACAAACAGTCACCCAGTCAGTCAGTGAGATAGACAGAACGTCAGTCACTCAGTCAGACAGTCAGTCAGTCATTCAGACAAACAGCCACACAGTCAGTCAGTCACACAGACTCACTCAGACAGACAAGCAGTCACTCAGTCGGATAGACAGTCAGTCACTCTTTCAGACAAACAATCACTCCCTGTACCTTTGCCTCTTTGTTTGTCTGTGACATCATAGAGCCCACATCTCCCTGTACTTTTGCTTATTTGTTTTTCAGTGACATCATATAGTCCAAATCTCCCTGTACTTTGGCTTATTTGTTTTTCTCTAACATCGTGGAGTGTACATCTCCCTGTCCCTTTGCCTCTTTGTTTTTCTGTTTCATCATAGATTTCACACCTCCCTGTGCTTTTGCTTATTTGTTTTCCTGTGACATCATAGAGTTCACGTCTCCCTGTACTTTTGCATCTTTTTTATTCTGTGACATCATAGAGTCTATGCCTCCCTATATCTTTCCTTAGCTGTTTTAATGTGACATTATAGAGTCCATGCAGTGGTGGGCACAGATAACCAAAAAATTAACTTCGATAACAGATAGTCAGATAACTGAAAAGTTATCTTTGATAAAGATAAAACGATAAACCACCCAAAAATGTATCGGATGTTACAGATAACCGATAAATTCCAATGTTGACACTTGTACTACTAATAAACTGAATTTGAGTTTTAATGCCACAGTAGCTTCTTGTAATATTAAAAATGACAACAGACCCAAACAATGAGGCCACACTTTTGTTTTTGAACATCCTGCCCCCTGCTGGAAGCTCTTGTTTACTACACAGCTTCCAGCACAGAGACACCCTGAGAGCAGCAATAAAGTCCAGCTCTCTATGGTCTTGGAAAATAAAGTCATGCTGACTTATGGTTTTGATTCATAAATAACATTAATACCGATAGAATAACTCCATTAATGTCAATTCTGTCATTTGTACAAAGTTAAAATATAACATATATCTTTTTAATGTTGAATAATGCACTAATTCTGAGGTTTTGTAACAAACACAGACAGATCGCAAAGGATTCTGGGTAAAAGTGCCTCTGCTAAACACTGATTGGTTCAGTCATTCATTATGTAAACCAACACATTAATGTGACATGTGTCGTGTGTTGGTGTTTACAGATAAATGTGCTTTTGTAAAATACTCCATTTTTTATTTGTAAAAACAGGCATTTTTATGGAGCCCTGGAAGTGTCATCGCAAAATGTTTTGCATGTGGAGAGAATGTGCGCTCATTTTATTAGTGCCGTGCGCATGTTTGATGATGTTGTAAAACGTGCACTCAGTATTGCCTTGACACATAAATGTTGGCTTTACACTGTGCGAGTTTTGGTCCTTTTTCAGATGATTTTTCATTCGTGCGAGAATTTTTTTGGACCGAGTTTCAGGTCAATCACGTGTCCTGCATCGTGTAGTGTACATGGAGTAACAAGCTGCGTTTAACATCTCACGACCACCTCCTGATCGCCGATCGTATGGTCGAATGAAAATCAAACCTCTTTGATATTATTCTGGTCGGCCGTCGTGAGGGTTTCCTGCTGCTGAGGGGCTACAAGTGTCCAACCGCTCACACTGTGCATGTGCAAACACCGCAGAGCTGTCTTGTAATGATGTTTTTTTGTTGTTGTTGTTGTTTTGTTTTTCAACTTAATTTGTAAAAAAAAGCAAAAAAAAAAAAGAAGCCATTTGCAAAGCCAAAAAGTTGATTTGACCACCATCTGATATAACCGGGGTCAAAATAAATAGAACACTGCTATCTACTGGTGTCCAGACACTTAGTACTTAGGGCGAATACTGCCATGAACATTACTGGCCAGTAGATGGCAGTAGAGGTTTGAAAAACTTGCCAAAACGAAATCCCAGATAATCTGTGTCTGCTACATTTAAGATGCATGGAATTTAACAAACACAAATACAATAATGTCTATAAACCCAGAGAATATATTCACGAGAGTTTTAGGCACTAGAATTTAATGCTGCTGTCCGTGGAGCCTGAACAGAGTGTCTGAAATGCACTTGTCCTGTCGTGAACATACTGAGATTAGACTATCCTACCCATAATGCACTGCTGGGCACAGCATGTGCTCACTAAAACCTTAAAATTAGCACATTACTTTAAAACTAAAACATATATCTGATATTTTCACTTTACAAAATGTCAGACATGACAGTAATTTTAAATAACTTGTCCAAAATTAGTTTGGTTAAAATTTGAACCATAAGTTAAAAATGTATGCCTCTGGATGACTTGGATGATATTGCCAGCGTATCAGTATGGTGTTAAAGGAAATTAGTTGTTTTTTTTATTTAATGTGTAAGACCAGTTGTCTTTTGCCTGCAAAGGATAGAGTGTTTTTTTGTTTGCAGAGGGTAGAACAATACATCTGTTAGGAAACTTTTAACAGATAGGTGCTCAACTGGTTTGAAATTTTAAAAGTGTTTGTCACTGTTCATCTTTGTTTACTATGTTATCGGTCTAAAAGTTATCACACAAAAATGTATCGGAAGATAATTAGTCCGATAATGGTTTTTACAGTTATCTAACGAGATCATCTGATAATGAAAACATTATCTCCGATAATTATCTGTTATCGGATTATCGGAACTGTGCCCGCCACTGAGTCCATGCCTCCCTATATTTTGCCTTATTTATAATTTATTATTATTTATTTATATTTTCCTGTGACATCATACAATCCACATCTCCCTTTACTTTTTCCTCTTTGTTTTCCTGTGACATCATGGAGTTCACATCTCCCTGTACCTTTGCTTATTTGTTTTCCTGTGACATCATAGTTTCCACATCTCCATCTACCTTTTCCCTTTTGTTATTCTGTGACATCATAGAGTCCATGCCTCCCTATATCTTTCCTTAGCTGTTTTCCTGTGACATCATAGATTTCACACCTCCCTGTGCCTTTGCTTATTTGTTTTCCTGTGACATCATAGAGTTCACATCTCCCTGTACCTTTGCCTCTTTGTTTTTGTGACATCATAGATTTCACACCTCCCTGTGCCTTTGCTTATTTGTTTTCCTGTGACATCATAGAGTTCACATCTCCCTGTCCCTTTAACTCTTTGTTTTTGTGACATCATAGATTTCACACCTCCCTGTGCCTTTGCTTATTTGTTTTCCTGTGACATCATAGAGTTCACGTCTCCCTGTACCTTTGCCTCTTTTTATTCTGTGACATCATAGAGTCCATGCCTCCCTATATCTTTCCTTAGCTGTTTTAATGTTACATTATAGAGTCCATGCCTCCCTATATCTTTCCTTATTTTTTTCCTGTGACACAATACAATCCACATCTCCCTTTACTTTTTCCTCTTTGTTTTCCTGTGACATCATAGAGTCCACATCTCCCTCTACCTTTGCCCTTTTGTTATTCCGTGACATCATAGAGTCCATGCCTCCCCATAACTTTGCTTAGCTGTTTTCCTGTGACATCATAGAGTTCACATCTCCCTGTACCTTTGCCTGTTTTTTGTGACATCATGGAGTTCACATCTCCCTGTACCTTTGCCTCTTTGTTTTTCTGTGTCATCATAGAGTCCATGCCTCCCTATACGAGGTCTGTCCAAAAAGTATTGTACCTTTTTATTTTTTCAAAAACTATATGGATTTGAATCACGTGTGATTACATCAGCCAAGCTTGAACCTTCGTGTGCATGCGTGAGTTTTTCTATGCCTGTCGGTTGCGTCATTCGCCTGTGGGCAGGCTTTGAGTGAGCACTGGTCCACGCCTCGGCACGAAGCAGCTCAGGACACGCAGCAAAAAAACACCTCCATCTTGGAAACCATTCAGAAGATTCAGACGGCTTTCGATGGCTTTCAGTCAAGTGAGTATCCGAGCAATTGTGTAACAGCTGGACATGCCCCAACATGTCCTGTGAGACTTCCAAGACGGAGGTGTTTTTTTGCTGTGCGTCCTGAGCTACTTCGTGCCGATGCGCGAAATCCTCCGCACGTCTTTCATTACAAAATCTCCTGTAACAGTGGAATGTGCCGCAAAAGTGCTATGTCCAGCTCTGTTGCCATTTCTGTGGTAGTCACATGATGTCCCGGATCAACACAGCGTTCAGTTTAGAAATGATCTGGTCGTTCCAGCCTGTCGATGGCCGCTCGGCACGCCGCGCACCCTCCGCTGCTGTGGGCCGTCTTTAAAAAGGTTTTAACAGTCCATAATCCGTGTGACACCGACAGAATCTTCACCGATATCCAAATGAATCGTAGAATGGTTTCCAACTGGCTGTCTCTAACAGTTTCTGAAAAAAATTTCATGGAGCAAAGCGGCAGTCTCTCAGCAAGTTCTCAGACAAAAGAAATCTGATGGGAGGGGTGGACCAGTGCTCACTCAAAGCCTGCCCACAGGCGAATGACGCAACCGACAGGCGTGGAAAAACTCACGCATGCGCACGAAGGTTCAAGCTTGGCTGATGTAATCACACATGATTCAAATCCATATAGTTTTTGAAAAAAATAAAAAGGTACAATACTTTTTGGACAGACCTCGTAACTTTGCTTAGCTGTTTTCCTGTGACATCACAGTCTACATCTCCCTGTATCTTTGCCTCTTTTTTATTCTGTGACATCATAGAGTCCAAGCCTCCCTGTACCTTTACCTTTTTGTTTTCATGTGATCATAAAGTAAACATCTCCCAGGACCTTTTTTTCTTTCTATTATTGTGACATCATAGAGTCCACACTTCTCTGTTTCTTTCTTTGCCTCTTTGAGGAAAAATTTCAAGTTTTAAGATGACAAATAAGCACATTTAAAAATTCACATACACTGAGGGTGAGACTTATTTTCTACAGTCTGAATGTGACACTAAGAGGTCACCCATGCAGAGCTTATGTTATTCTCAGCTGGATCAACTGTTAATCAATTTCTGTGAAGTGATATTTTGTAACATGGTGAACTGTAAATCCTTTGCCAACCATCAGCCACTTGGCAAAAAATGTAAGACAGCATTTTCTGCAGTCTCTTTTCAGTTGTCATGTTTGAACAATGACTAAACGCCACATTTGTCAGGAATGAGCCCAAACTTCCATCAATACTCCTTCAAACAGCTTCAAACCAAAAGCCCAGATCCACACCTGCATGTTTACGGTGTTCAGCTCAGAGGTGATATCTTGTTACAGCATCCAGCTGGGGTGAAACGGTATCCCAGCAGCTTCACGTTTCGTCCTGTTCATGTATCCGGTAACTGTGGGCCAGGCTGGGTGGACTTTTTTTTAACCTTCAGTCTCATCCAGTGTCAGAGTGGAGGACAAGATTGAAGTTTGTTTTACACGCCACAGGCAGGAAAGAGGTCTGAAGTCTCCATCATGTGATCTGACACTGACTACTTAAGTGAAATGGAAAGCCCAAATTCCTGAATCACATACAACGGATCCCTGCAGATCTCTATCAGAGGGGATTAAGCCCCAAAAATCTCACCTTATCACTGTGAGTCCTCCCTCCAGAGGGACACCAACACTGTTCTGTGTGTGTGTTTGTGTGTGTGTGTGTGTGTGTGTGTGTGTGTGTGTGTGTGTGTGTGCGCGCACGTCTAAAAAGCATTTATACACATTTACCCAACAAAGAAACAGATTTATGAAGTTGTATAAATGTGTAGTGAGAATGTGCATGCGCGCGCGGATACACACACACACACACACACACACACACACACATACACACACACACATACACACACTCGCACGCTACAGCTGAAACAGTTACTCAAGTAACTCGAATAATTCAAGGCAAATTATTTATTTGCCTCAAGGCTTCATTTAAGCCACCAAAGTGTTCTGTAAACACTGCATCACTGAATGCACTGTAGAATATATACCAGACGTGTATGTGGTGCTGTAATGTTCCCACAAAAGGAAAAGAAGACACTGAGCATGCACACGGCTGTGTGAGGCATTAATCAGTGCAGCAGAAGCTAGAAGTTTCCAAAACAGCACACTGAGTAAAAGGGGTCCACATGGATCATCTGAAATAGACTTATTGTGTGTGTGTGTGTGTGTGTGTGTGTGTGTGTGTGTGTGTGTGTGTGTGTGTGTGTGTGTGTGTGTGTGTGTGTGTGTGTGTGTGTGTGTGTATTTTTTAAAACACACAGCACTGTGATGTTGTCCACGAGCTGACTGAAAGTACGCAAACTTTCAGTGAATCAATTTTAACATTAAAAATGCCTTTATTTGATCAGGGTTTGGATTTATCAGGGTGGCTTTGGCTGAAAAGTTGCACTCCACAGCCATTTTTCACAAGCTATGTTCACGTTCACACACAGCTGATGGAAGGATTTTGCACTTATGGTCCAGGAAAGCTCCGAAACTCATAATGATGTGAAAAAATAGTAATTGCCCAGGAAAACAGAGAAGGTACACTCTAAAGTTGAAAATCTCCATGACGGCGCAGCAAAATTGTGCCAATGCTGAGGGAGAGCCATGAATTACTGATAGCCTACAGTTGTTTAAAAATGCAAATGTTATGGTTAGGGGTCCAGACGGAACCAGACAATTACAGGTGAAGGACTTAAACGCTGGGAGCAAGGAACAGAACTCATTGTGAATGGAAAGAGATTTATTTACAATAAACACATGAACAATGCTGCGCTGGTTAGACGGCCTGCTGAGCCAAGACAGGGCCCGCTTGTGTGGACCATCTGGAAGCTGCAGTGCACACACAGACAGACTCGGGAGTCTGGGAACAAGCAGGAATCCTGGGGTATATGGGAACTGGATCTAGAGCCAGGTGGGCGCAGAGAGCTGAGGACGGGAACTGGGAGAACGGAGGAGAGGAGAGGCAAGGGCTTGCACTCATAACACTGAAGCCTTTAACAACAAGCAGTTCACTGTAGGCTTAAAACGGGAATGTTCACTTTCTAGGAAACAAGGTTTGCTGTTCAGGAATCATTCACAGTTCATGAATATCTTCAGAGGTCAGGTGCTGTGCATCTTGTGACACAGTTTCAATTAAGCAGGACTTGATATCAGGTTTGACAGTCAAGGCAGGCTGGACACAAATGCAGGATGCAGGCACACAGCTCAGTGGAGTAAAAGTGTTTACTGGGTCAACTTGCTGGGATGGGTACACAGAGAGGCAGTCCAAACAGAGCAACAGTATCAGAAGCATCAGGAAAAGGTGTGGTTGAGGTACACAGGCAGGTCATCAAAAAACATGATGAGGCAATCAAAGCAAGGCAAAAATACAAAAACTGAGCTGGAAAGAGGCTTTAGGCACATCGATCTGGTGAGGTACAAAGGCAAACTGTGGCACATATAGTGGGGTAAAAAAGTATTTAGTCGGTCCTACTAATCTACTATTACTATTGTAGATTCACTCTTCCCAGCCTGGTGCACATCTACAATTTTCTTCCTGGTGTCCTTCGACAGCTCTTTGGTCTTGGCCATGGTTGAGTTTGGAGTCTAACTGTTTGAGGCTGTGGATAGGTGTCTTTTATACAGATGAGTTCCAACAGGTGCCATTAATACAGTTTGCTTGTTTGTGGGTGACCAGATACTTATTTTCCACCATAATTTACAAATAAATTCTTTAAAAATCCTACAATGTGATTTCCTGGATTTTTTTTTTTCTTATTTTGTCTCTCACCGCTGAAGAGTACCTATGATGAAAATTACAGACCTCTCTCATCTTTCTAAGTAGGAGAACTTGCACAATCAGGGACTGACTAAATACTTTTTTACCCCACCCAAGCACCCAGTTGAAAGTGCAAATCAAGAACAAGTGTGTGGAGAAGCTCCCAGAACCAGGGTGTGGCCAGACAGAGAGAAACACCCACCAAGAGCCAAGAGAGAGAGAGAGATAAGAAAAAGCAGGACAGAGAAAACTCAAGCAGAAAGACAGAGCAAGAGAACGACAGAGCACAAAGGCAACCCAAACAAGACAGTAATATAGAACACACCCACCCAGGAGTCCAAAACCTGACATTTGACTGTAGTAACAGCTTGGAAAGTTCTCAGTGGTTTGATATCAGAGTTCATACAGTTCTTGGAAAACAGTTCTTGGAAGTATTTCTTGGTTCTAGTTCTTGGAAAACAGTTTTTGGAAACAGTTCTTAGTCATGCACAGTCACAAGTTCCTGGGGTCATCAGCACTGAAGCCCCTCTACTTTGGCTTATGTTCTCCACATAGCCATGGTGTTGTAGCTGATGTTCTCTCAGAGTGCAGGTGGTACACCTCGTCTGTTCATATTTGGACCCTCTCTACATTGCACCTCTTGGACAGATATGGTGAGACTATGGAATTACATTTGCTTGCTATGCTGATGATGCTCAGCTCTGCTAAGATTTCAGAGGACTGCCTTGCTTCAGTGAAGGGCTGGATGTACAGTAACTTCTTACTGTTAAATTGTGACAAGACCGAGATGATGGTCATTGGTCCTGCTAGATACAGGCATCAGTTTGACCAGCAAAACTTAATGCTGGATTTGTGTTATTCATCAAAGTCATAGAGCAAAAAACTTCAGGGTGACCTTTGATCCAACGCAGTCCTTTGACCAACAGATTAGAGAAATTTCAAAGAATGTTTTATATCACCACCATAATTATGTAAAGATTTGAACTGATTCCCACCTTTGGTTCTTCTAGAATAGGTTGCTGTAATGTCCTTTTTTGGTCCTACTGCAGACAAGCATCAGGTCTTCAAATCATTCAAAATGCTGTTGCTCATGTTTTGACTTGAAGATGAACATTTTACCATATTAGCCCAATTTTGGCTCGACCACTGATTTCCTGTCTGCGTGAGGTTACATTTTAATGTTTTGTTATTAACATACAAAATCCTTCATGGTCTAGCTCCTCTCTATCTAATTAAACCTTATGTATTGGCCCATGTTCTACATTCTCAGGATGCAGGATTACGTTGTGTTCCAAAAAAAAAAAGTCAACAGGCCACAGAGCTTCTTCTTAATTGCACCTGTTCTGTGAAATGATCTGCCTGTTGAGAGAAAACAGTTTGATTCTGTGGAGTCATTCGATTCCACATTAAAGACACATTGGTTCTCTCTTTTGTATGATTGTTATAGACTTGTACTTGTCATGATTCCGCTGGGTTGGGCCTGGCTGTTATTGTTTTGAAGCCTTTTTTCCACGTTTGTGTTCCCCTTCATCATAGTCATGCTTTTGCTGGTCTTGTTTCTTGTCTGGTTATTTTCCTTTAGTTATTTGTTGCACTCTCTTTGCCATTTATTTTGTGTTACTTTATTGTGCTTTAGTCACAGGGTTTTGTTACTATTTATTTTCAGTGCTTCTTTTCTGTATGTTCAATTTGTTATTTATGGCATTGGGTGAGGCCCCTTCCTGCACTGAGGACCCCATGGACCTTTTATTTGAGTCCGAACTCACCGCCACCTGTTGTGAGGAGCCGTGCGTCATTACGCTTTCTGATGCCGCTCTCACCCCACCCTGGTATGACATAACACTGAAGCCGACTTACCTCACGTCTCCTGTTCCAGAGATGTCACCTCCTAAGCCTGTTCCACGGCGAAACCCGGCGATGTCCAGAACTTCATACCCAGAACCCACGAAGCCACTCATCCTGGTCGCTACCTCCACAGTGCGTCCGGCCCTCATCGCTCCGGTACCGGCGCCACGAAGATTGCGTACACCACAGCATGAGCCTCAGGCACCTGCTGCAGAAACCCCCTCTCCAATGATCACCTCTGGTTTATCAGGTTGTCCTAAAAGTTCCCTGAAAAGCCTTCAGTTAATTCAAAATGCTGCAGCTAGAGTACTGACGGGGACTAGAAGGAGAGAGCATATCTCACCCATATTGGCCTCTCTTCATTGGCTTCCTGTTAATTCTAGAATAGAATTTAAAATGATTCTTCTTACTTATAAGGTTTTGAATAATCAGGTCCCTTCTTATCTTAGGGACCTCATAGTACCATATCACCCCAATAGAGCGCTTCGCTCTCAGACTGCAGGCTTACTTGTAGTTCCTAGGGTTTGTAAGAGTAGAATGGGAGGCAGAGCCTTCAGCTTTCAGGCTCCTCTCCTGTGGAACCAGCTCCCAATTCAGATCAGGGAGACAGACACCCTCTCTACTTTTAAGATTAGGCTTAAAACTTTCCTTTTTGCTAAAGCTTATAGTTAGGGCTGGATCAGGTGACTCTGAACCATCCCTTAGTTATGCTGCTATAGACGTAGACTGCTGGGGGGGTTCCCATAATGCACTGAGTGTTTCTTTCTCTTTTTGCTCTGTATGCACCACTCTGCATTTAATCATTAGTGATTGATCTCTGCTCCCCTCCACAGCATGTCTTTTTCCTGGTTCTCTCCCTCAGCCCCAACCAGTCCCAGCAGAAGCCTGCCCCTCCCTGAGCCTGGTTCTGCTGGAGGTTTCTTCCTGTTAAAAGGGAGTTTTTCCTTCCCACTGTCGCCAAGTGCTTGCTCACAGGGGGTCGTTTTGACCATTGGTGTTATGTGTCGACGCGGGTTGAGGAGCGGACCTGCGTCAGACGGAACCCAGCGCTAAAAATAACCAGAAAGCGGTTCCAATAACAAAAACAATGTCTTTATTTCACCCACTGGTGCATAATAAAGTGTAAAAACTAAAATAGCTGTTGGGGAAAGTGAGGAACACGGACCCACAACAGGGGGCGCAAATGAACGGACAATGAAGAAGTCAAATAACAAGGTTTTACTGTTGTGAATTCGCACAACAAACACAACAGATCACAATTGTAAAAATAAACCAATTCCACTGGTGTTGTGTGGGCAGGCTCGACGATAGGAGACGTCCGTCCGAGTCGAACCGGAACCACCCGATTTCCTCTGCCACCGAACCCCTGGAATACTGGAGCCGCCAAGTCCCGAACTCCCAGGTGGCCACTGCCTCCGCTCGTCGGATCCGGTACTGCTGGCGAGGAACAGAAACAGTCAGATGTGGGTGCGGCTGCACCCAGCAACACGTAGGGTGGAAACACCACCTCCACCTCTAGTCACAAACAATACTGCAGTGTAGGGTACTTATCCGATATGAATCTAGTTCAGTCTTCAGCTGTCTTAAGCACAAGCAAAAAGGTTATTCCTCAGAAATGAGATGACTGGCTGAGTGCGTTACCTTCCTGGTAGAACGATATCTCGGCAATGAGATGGAGATGCCGTCCAGCTGATATACCCCTCAGCTGATGGATGTCAGCTGTTTCAGGTGATGGGTGACGGCTGTCACCTGGGCTGCTCCTGTGAGGCGGCAGCGCCCTCTGGTGCCTGGAGCCCGCACTCCAGGCGGGGCGCCCTCTGGTGGTGGTGGGCCAGCAGTACCTCCTCTTCAGCGGCCCACACAACAATAGCGTCCTTCTGGTGGAGTGAAGGCTGGCACGCTCTCCAGCGCCCAAAAGGATCGAAGCCCGGCGCTTCTGGACTCACTATTACCGCCAAACACCCCCCAGGTGGACACGACAAACCGACTTTCTCTGCGAAGGATAGAAGAGGTGAGGTAAGTCAGCAGTTACAACTAATATCCTTCAAAAGACACACACTATCAGCAACACATTCAGGTCTGTATTTTAAGCTTTATGCAAATGAGCAGCTTCTCACAACAGGTGGAGGATCACTTGTCCGCACGCCACAGCAGTGAGAAGCAAGCTGCACAATTCTCATCACAATTCAAATATACTGCGTAACAAAATACCAAGTTACTATCAACAATTAGTCAAACAATTAATCACCTCTGATGTGTGCTGACAGCATGTGTCCCTCACCCTTCTTCCTTCAGAGGCACGATGTGTCAAACCTAGGCGCGGTCCTCAGCGTCTCACAAATGAACATCACAAGGTCGAGTTCCCGGCAATTCTGCTTGAATCACACATGACTTAAATGCAGAACGTCATCCAATTATCTGCTTCAGCTGAAAGTCTTTAAGGTTGCACGTGAGCACCATTCACAGGTGCTGCACATGATGTTGATGAGGGTGAAGGACTCTTCAGCCAGGCACCATCTCCACAGACAAATCAGTCTTCATGCCACCTGGAGAGCAAAGAAAAGAAAAACACCAAAATCTACAGCCACACCCCCCAACACACAACAATTGGGGTTTTAGTGTAATTATTGTATGGCCTTGCCTTACAATATAAAGTGCCTTGGGGCAACTGTTTGTTGTGATTTGGCGCTATATAAATAAAATTGATTGAATTGATTGATTGATTGGTTTTGTGTTGCCCAACTCCTCTATTGCGAGCACTCCTCCAAAATCAGCTGATCACATATCTCCGAGATCACGGATTGAGCCATCGGGAGAAGTCCTGTCGTCATGGAGCTCGGAGGAGCCCATGTCTCATGAGCAACTTAAGCCGCCCACGTCTTCTGTGTTTCCAGTCTCAGTCACGGCACGCGGCCCGCCGCCAGAAGAGGAAACGGTCATGGTGTGTGGCCTGCGGCTCGAAGTGGAAAACGTTACGGCGCGATCCGCGTCGTCTTGTCCCTCTATCGAAACGCCCACAGCTGGCCCAGCTTCTCTGCTACCTGCAGCCCTCTCAGATTCTGCTTCCACATACATCGCAGTCTCCTCATTGGTGACGTCACGCCCATCTGCTTCCTCTCTCTCACCTGCCGTCATCATAGCTTCACTATACTCCACCACAGATTTCCCCCCGGTGGCTACTGAGGGGGACTCCTCACCTTCTGGGTTTCGGCCAGCGACGGCTCTAGAGGGGGGTAGCCGCCCACATACTGACAGTGGTCCTGAGCTTCTGCAAGCTGTTTCAGTGTCAATCCCGAGGACAACCTCAGAGAATTGTGACTGTGGGACGGTCAGTGTCACTTCTTTTCCCATCTGGTTTATGACGTTGTGTATACTTGCCTGTAACTCTGTCAGAAATCTGTTAAATCTACCGCATCTGAATCGGAAGCAGTTTTCATGGAAAACTGTGAGAGGTCCGTTTAACATGCTACGTCAGAGTCTGAGATGTATTTCTTGTAAGCCGCTTATTCAATTACTGCTTTTTATGTGCTTTTGGATGAGTTCCAATATTCCATTCTGGGGGCTCTCTCAGGGGAAAGGTCATCATTGTGTAGGAATGAACTACACATGTGAGGTTGCGCAGTTTGGTCTGGGGTTCCTGGCTGCTGCTGCTTCTGATTTGCTCAGTAGAGTTTTGTATTTCCCACTTTTTGTGGAAAAGATGGGTTTTCTGACTCGCTCCATTGCTGGGGAAATTTCTCTCCCTTTGCAGCATTCCCTGTCTTGCAATGGGATAATGAATCTTTTGTATCTTTTGTTTAAGGGGTATACTGTCTCATGGAAGCTGTTGCTAGGTGCTCTCTATAGCATGTTAATCAACTGGTTAAGCTCTCTTCGAAGCAAATTGAATTGCTGGTTCTCGAACTCAGTTGAGGGGAGTATAGTTGAGATTTGGAATTGGGAGCTACGTCACACATTTCCGGCGCATTGGGCATTTAGGGTGGATTGGGTCTTATATTTGTTGCATGGTTGGGTTGAGCATCTGAGCGCGGTTTTTTGCCTCTCTTCAGTTGTCCTCTATAATGCTCTGGTAACGCTAATTGAGCTTCCACTGAGTACATTAAGTCTCCGGGGCCCATACGTAGTTGGGTCAATTGATGCCTGGGTTAGTATTCTGGACATTAATGATGGTTTACCTGCTCATTGGGTTGATGTTATTTCTGGGGTTCGATTACTGTACCTGTCTCAATGGCTTCTCTGTTTCGTGGGCACCACCTGTATTCGTTCAGTTTTCTCCGTATGGGGTTCCAGGTGTTTCGGCCTTAAGTCTTCTCCTGCATGCCTCTCTGCCTCTGCCTTGGAGATCAGTAACCCCACTGGTCGGCTCCCTAAATCAGTCAGTTCTGTTGATAAGCCTCATGGTCTTCCCCCGGACCCTGTCTTAGGTTGGTCCCCTGACACTGTCATGCCCCGGGTCCCATCGTTTGGCCGACAACCTGCTGCAGTATTTTTGCCCTGTTTTCCGCCATCTGGTTCCCTGGCCTGTTTTTGATCATGTTTTCGGTCCTCCTCTGGGTCTCCAGCCTTTTTGGCCTGGTGGACTACCCCCTGTCCCTGGGTTCCCCTCGTCCTGGGTCCCCCGGCCGCCCGCCCTTTGTCGAGTTGGGTCTGTGGTTCCCTGGGGCCCGCCGGTGGCAGTCCGTTGAGGGGGAGGTGCTGTCATGATTCAGCGGGGTTGGGCCTGGCTGTTATTGTTTTGAAGACTTTTTTCCACATTTGTGTTCCCCTTCATCATAGTCATGCTTTTGCTGGTCTTGTTTCTTGTCTGGTTATTTTCCTTTAGTTATTTGTTGCACTCTGTTTGCCATTTATTTTGTGTTACTTTATTGTGCTTTAGTCACAGGGTTTTGTTACTATTTATTTTTCAGTGCTTCTTTTCTGTATGTTCAATTTGTTATTTATTGCACCTTCTGTTTATCAGTTATCTTGCTCCTGGTTATGTTCCTTTAGTTATTTGGTGCACTCTGTTTGCCATTTAGTTTGTGTTACTTTATTATTCTTTAGTCACAGGGTTTTTTGTTATTTACCTGCAGTGCTACTTATTTGATTATGTTCCCTTCGTTAGTTATGGCATTTTCTGTTTATCTGTTATCTTGTCTATTATTTGCATTATTCTCTGTTTTTCAGTAGTTTATTTTGGCTGCTCTCAATTGTGATGTCTGTTATGCTTTTATGTCTGGTTTTGTTCTCATGTTCATGCTCTATTTTTGTCCTCTGATTTCTGTTCTGTTTGCCCTCACGCCCATCTATATTGGTTCATTTCACTTCACTGTACCTGCCTCACGTCTTTCACTCACACTCTTGCCACTAGCTCATGTGTCTTTGTCTTTTACATCACTCCACTCTGTTTCCCTTCCTTCGCTATCTTGCACAGTGTTTACTCTTTAGCCAGAAGCCACACCCCTTCTAGATTGTTCCTCACGTGCACCTTGTTTACACCACCTGTCCCTCACTTCTCACTAATTAGCCCACAAGTATTTAAGCCTCCACAGTCTCACGGCTCTCTGCCAGATTGTAGTCTTAGAACTCTTTCCAGCGCCATTCACAGTCTTGTTTTTGTTTTGCCTTGTTCTGAACATTGCTCTGTACCTCGACCACGCCTTTTGCTTCATCCCGGATGTCTGAGTTTGCTTGTGCCTCTGAACCCTGCTCGTTTGTGACTACGCCTCAGCCTAATCCTGTTTGTACCTCTGCCACGCTGACTGATAACCTGTGTATCGAAACCAAGCCTGGAATAAAGACCATGATATCTCCCACACCAAAGCCTTGTCCGGGGGTTTGCATTGTGGGTCCAGCCGCCCCTGGTGACGGGCTTCTGCCCACCCTGACAGTACTGAACTCTCTTTTATCCTAAATTTTATGCAAATACTGGATAGGTGGAGCTGGATGTGATCTCACATACCTAAATTCTAACTTTGTCAAATGTAGGGTGACAAGGTAGTATCCTGTCCATTTTTGCTCTTGTAAAATATTGCTCTTGTGAGTTGCACATTCCAGCTGATTCACTTTTGTTCAGTCTCTGTCCAAGGTGCTAAGAGATCTATGTTTCCAGTGCTGTTCTTTGGATGATCATCACAGTGTCCATCTCACATGCCCCCGTCCACGCATGTGGTGTATGGACTCCAATCACATGGTCTGATGATGAACTTTGCCACTTGTGATGAACTGTGGGTCATGATACCCAGTGTTGTCGGGATTGGAGTTTTGTCTACTTTGATTTCTTTGCTTTGATTCATTTGTTCAGTTACTTTCTGATTTGTTTAGTCTCTTGCTGGGGTTTTTCCTGTTTGGGTCTGTTTGTCCCTTTCTCTCTTGTCTGTCTCTGCTGACTCTTGGTGGTGGGTGTTTCCCTCTCTCTGGCCACACCCTCTTTCTGGAACATTCCATGGACACCTGCTTACAATCTGCACCTCATCTCCTGGTGTATATAAGCTCCTCATTTTGCCTTGCTCCCTCGCCAGATTGATGCACCTAGTGCCTTCTCTCCAGCTCTGTTTTTGTATTCTCGACCTACTTGCCTCAAGTGTGTTACGACTACCTGCCTGTATCCTCGACCACATTTTTTGCCTGATGTTTCTGGTTTTGCTACTCTTGTTGGACTGCCTCACTGTGTAACGGACTCCATTTACTGCTTCAGTAAACTGCTTTTACTTACAGAGCTTGTCCTGCATTTGCATCCAGCCTAACCTGTCAACCAGCCCTGATAAATCAATCTGGCCAATGATGTACACAACAGACTCAACGCCTTTCCAATTTGTGGTACGCCACCATAGTAGACAGCTTGCCCAGCAAGTGGACCAGTTCACCGCTCTCAGCACTGGCTTCGGCAAGCTAGCTCAAGGACAGGACACCTTCATGTCCTCTATGAGTTCTCAGATGGAACAACTCCTCTCAAAATTTGATATTCAGGCCAGCCCGGACCCAGCAAAGGGCAACACCAGCTCCCCTTCATCATGTCTGCTGGCCACCTCTTCAGCTTCCTTACCTGAGGCCGCCATGTGTACTCAGCTTTCCCGCCCTGAACAATTCTATGGGGAGACGGGTGACGTCATGCCCTTCATCATGCAGTGTGAGTTACATTATGAACTGATGTCCAGTATGTTTCCATCTGATAAGACGAAGATAGCATACATGATCTCACACCTGTCTGGCCAGGCTGCTGCATAGGCCACTGTGGAGTTGAGCCATCAGTCGCATCTTGCTCCTCCCTTTAAGCATTCACTGTGGCGCTCCAGCAGGTATTTCAACACAGATCCCCAGGGTGCAAGGCGGCACACTCCCTATTGAGGGTGAAGCTGGACACTCACTGAGTGGCAGATTACGCTGTGGATTTCCACATTCGTGCCACCAAGGGTGAGTGGAATCCAGCTGCACTCCAAGACGTCATCTTCCAGGGGCTGGCTTCAGAGGTTCAAGACCAGCTTATTGCCATCGAGTTGCCTGAGGACCTGGACGAACTGATTGGCCTGGCAATTCGGATCGACCATCGCCTGGAGGAACGCCCTCGCCATGAGCCTCGTCATCTGCCCCGGCGTGCCTTCACCTCACACCCGAGTTCGACCATCGTTCACCACTCTGACATCGACACCGCACATCCTGGGACTGAAGAACTTATGCAGCTCGGTCGCATGCATTTGTCTCAGGAGGAACGACGGCACAGACAGGACGACGGACTTTGTCTTTATTGTGGACAATCAGGTCATTTGATTTCTTGTCCGGTCAGGGGTGCCTCTGCTAAGTCTCAAGCATCCGTGCAGGTGAGTCAGAGTACAGTTTCCCCCTCTGGATCTCAGAATGTAATTTCAGCTAAATTGGAATCTGATTGGAACACTGAATTGGTGCATGCATTAATTTGATGTTATCCTCTCTCGCCAGGTCCCTGCACCTTAGATTGTTTTGTATCTCTCGACCTCTGGTGGTCAAGGCGGTGGATGGCCATGAACTCGGGCAAATTACTCACAGAACTCAGTCAGTCTGTCTCTCTATTAATGAGAACCATGTGGAAACAATCAGTTGTTTGATTGCGATAATATGACTCACTCTGTAATTCTGGGGCACCCCTGGCTACAACAGCACAGCCCCAATTTTAATTGGGTGAACGGTATGATTATTGAGTGGGTTTCTTCTTGCTCTGGGAAGTGTTTAACCATCCCCAACCCATTGTCTCCGTCCGTTCCTTCAGATCTGGCTGGGGTTCCATCTTGTTATCATGATTTAGCTACTGTGTTTAGCAAGGCTAAAGCTAAGTCGCTCCTGCCTCATCATGCATATGATTGTATTATTGATTGGTTGCTTGGGGCCAGTCTGCCGCGGGGAAAGTTATATTCTTTGCCCACTCCTGGACACACCACCATAGAGGAGTTGCTTGATGCTGGTTTGATTCGGCTCTCGTCATCACCAGCAGGGGCGGGGTTTTTCTTTGTTGAGAAAAAGGATAAGATGCTTCATACCTGTATTGATGATCGGGGTTTTAATGATATTACGGTAAAGAACCGTTATCCCTTACCACTAATGCCATCTGCTTTTGAGTCGCTAGGGGGCACCAAATTACATTGAGGAAAATAAGTATTTGAACATCCTGTGATTTTACAAGTTCTCCCACTTAGAAATCATAGAGGGGTCTGAAATTTTCATCTTAGGTGCATGTCTACTGTGAGAGACATAATCAAAAAAAAAAAAAATCCAGAAATCACAATGTATGATTTTTTTAATAATTTATTTGTATGTTACTGCTGCAAATAAGTATTTGATCACCTACCAACCAGCAAGAATTCTGGCTCACACAGACCTGTTAATTTTTCTTTAAGAAGTCCTCTTATTCTGCACTCTTTACCTGTATTAATTGCACCTGTTTGAACTTGTTACCTGTATAAAAGACACCTGTTCACACACTCAATCAATCACACTCCAAACTGTCCACCATAGCCAAGACCAAAGAGCTGTCTAAGGACACCAGGGACAAAACTGTAGACCTGCACAAGGCTGGGATGGACTACAGGACAACAGGCAAGCAGCTTGGTAGAAGACAACAACTGTGTAGGGACGAAGCCACAGGATGAACATAATAATGTTTTGGAATGTTGAAAATTATCACTTGTGGATAATTTTACCTCGGGGCAGCACCTAGTTCAAAGTATAGGTACTTTTAGTCTAAACATTCATTAATTGATTAGTCTCAATTTAATTAATCAGTCTCAGTTTCTAAAGGATAAGCTCCACAGGTCAGATCCAACACCCTCTGTAAAACCATACAAAAATCACAGACAACTTCACATGTTTAAGATATTTATTTAACTCTGGCAGGAGTTAAATAACAGGACATATCACAGTGAGCAATTTAATGATGACAACATTCAATGAGCAATGATTACCAATCAATCAATCAATCAATTTTTTTTTATATAGCGCCAAATCACAACAAACAGTTGCCCCAAGGCGCTTTATATTGTAAGGCAAGGCCATACAATAATTATGTAAAACCCCAACGGTCAAAACGACCCCCTGTGAGCAAGCACTTGGCTACAGTGGGAAGGAAAAACTCCCTTTTAACAGGAAGAAACCTCCAGCAGAACCAGGCTCAGGGAGGGGCAGTCTTCTGCTGGGACTGGTTGGGGCTGAGGGAGAGAACCAGGAAAAAGACATGCTGTGGAGGGGAGCAGAGATCGATCACTAATGATTAAATGCAGAGTGGTGCACACAGAGCAAAAAGAGAAAGAAACAGTGCATCATGGGAACCCCCCAGCAGTCTACGTCTATAGCAGCATAACTAAGGGATGGTTCAGGGTCACATGATCCAGCCCTAACTATAAGCTTTAGCAAAAAGGAAAGTTTTAAGCCTAATCTTAAAAGTAGAGAGGGTGTCTGTCTCCCTGATCTGAATTGGGAGCTGGTTCCACAGGAGAGGAGCCTGAAAGCTGAAGGCTCTGCCTCCCATTCTACTCTTACAAACCCTAGGAACTACAAGTAAGCCTGCAGTCTGAGAGCGAAGCGCTCTATTGGGGTGATATGGTACTAAGGGGGTCCCTAAGATAAGATGGGACCTGATTATTCAAAACCTTATAAGTAAGAAGAAGAATTTTAAATTCTATTCTAGAATTAACAGGAAGCCAATGAAGAGAGGCCAATATGGGTGAGATATGCTCTCTCCTTCTAGTCCCCGTCAGTACTCTAGCTGCAGCATTTTAAATTAACTGAAGGCTTTTCAGGGAACTTTTAGGACAACCTGATAATAATGAATTACAATAGTCCAGCCTAGAGGAAATAAATGCATGAATTAGTTTTTCAGCATCACTCTGAGACAAGACCTTTCTAATTTTAGAGATATTGCGTAAATGCAAAAAAGCAGTCTTACATATTTGTTTAATATGCGCTTTGAATGACATATCCTGATCAAAAATGACTCCAAGATTTCTCACAGTATTACTAGAGGTCAGGGTAACGCCATCCAGAGTAAGGATCTGGTTAGACACCATGTTTCTAAGATTTGTGGGGCCAAGTACAATAACTTCAGTTTTATCTGAGTTTAAAAGCAGGAAATTAGAGGTCATCCATGTCCTTATGTCTGTAAGACAATCCTGCAGTTTAGCTAATTGGTGTGTGTCCTCTGGCTTCATGGATAGATAAAGCTGGGTATCATCTGCGTAACAATGAAAATTTAAGCAATGCCGTCTAATAATACTGCCTAAGGGAAGCATGTATAAAGTGAATAAAATTGGTCCTAGCACAGAACCTTGTGGAACTCCATAATTAACCTTAGTCTGTGAAGAAGATTCCCCATTTACATGAACAAAGTGTAATGTATTAGATAAATATAATTCAAACCACCGCAGCGCAGTGCCTTTAATACCTATGGCATGCTCTAATCTCTGTAATAAAATTTTATGGTCAACAGTATCAAAAGCAGCACTGAGGTCTAACAGAACAAGCACAGAGATGAGTCCACTGTCTGAGGCCATAAGAAGATCATTTGTAACCTTCACTAATGCTGTTTCTGTACTATGATGAATTCTAAAACCTGACTGAAACTCTTCAAATAGACCATTCCTCTGCAGATGATCAGTTAGCTGTTTTACAACTACCCTTTCAAGAATTTCTGAGAGAAAAGGAAGGTTGGAGATTGGCCTATAATTAGCTAAGATAGCTGGGTCAAGTGATGGCTTTTTAAGTAATGGTTTAATTACTGCCACCTTAAAAGCCTGTGGTACATAGCCAACTAATAAAGACAGACTGATCATATTTAAGATCGAAGCATTAGATAATGGTAGGGCTTCCTTGAGCAGCCTGGTAGGAATGGGGTCTAATAGACATGTTGATGGTTTGGATGAAGTAACTAATGAAAATAACTCAGACAGAACAATCTGAGAGAAAGAGTCTAACCAAATACCGGCATCACTGAAAGCAGCCAAAGATAACGATACGTCTTTGGGATGGTTATGAGTAATTTTTTCTCTAATAGTTAAAATAGTTAAAAGTCATTACTAGTTAAAGTTAAAGGAATGCTTGCCTCAATAGAGCTCTGACTCTTTGTCAGCCTGGCTACAGTGCTGAAAAGAAACCTGGGGTTGTTCTTATTTTCTTCAATTAGTGATGAGTAGTAAGATGTCCTAGCTTTACGGAGGACTTTTTTATAGAGCAACAGACTCTTTTTCTAGGCTAAGTGAAGATCTTCTAAATTAGTGAGACGCCATTTCCTCTCCAACTTACGGGTTATCTGCTTTAAGCTGCGAGTTTGTGAGTTATACCACAGAGTCAGGCACTTCTGATTTAAGGCTCTCTTTTTCAGAGGAGCTACAGCAAGTTGTCCTCAATGAGGATGTAAAACTATTGAAGAGATACTCTATCTCACTCACAGAGTTTAGGTAGCTACTCTGCACTGTGTTGGTATATGGCATTAGAGAACATAAAGAAGGAATCATATCCTTAAACCTAGTTACAGTGCTTTCTGAAAGACTTCTAGTGTAATGAAACTTATTCCCCACTGCTGGGTAGTCCATCAGAGTAAATGTAAATGTTATTAAGAAATGATCAGACAGAAGGGGGTTTTCAGGGAATACTGTTAAGTCTTCAATTTCCATACCATAAGTCAGAACAAGATCTAAGATATGATTAAAGTGGTGGGTGGACTCATTTACATTTTGAGCAAAGCCAATTGAGTCTAACAATAGATTAAATGCAGTGTTGAGGCTGTCATTCTCAGCATCTGTGTGGATGTTAAAATCGCCCACTATAATTATCTTATCTGAGCTAAGCACTAAGTCAGACAAAAGTTCTGAAAATTCACAGAAAAACTCACAGTAACGACCAGGTGGACGATAGATAACAACAAATAAAACTGGTTTTTGAGAGTTCCAATTTGGATGGACAAGACTAAGAGTCAAGCTTTCAAATGAATTAAAGCTCTGTCTGGGTTTTTGATTAATTAATAAGCTGGAATGGAAGATTGCTGCTAATCCTCCGCCCCGGCCCGTGCTACGAGCATTCTGGCAGTTAGTGTGACTCGGGGGTGTTGACTCATTTAAACTAACATATTCATCCTGCTGTAACCAGGTTTCTGTAAGGCAGAATAAATCAATATGTTGATCAATTATTATATCATTTACTAACAGGGACTTAGAAGAGAGAGACCTAATGTTTAATAGACCACATTTAACTGTTTTAGTCTGTGGTGCAGTTGAAGGTGCTATATTATTTTTTCTTTTTGAATTTTTATGCTTAAATAGATTTTTGCTGGTTATTGGTGGTCTGGGAGCAGGCACCGTCTCTACGGGGATGGGGTAATGAGGGGATGGCAGGGGGAGAGAAACTGCAGAGAGGTGTGTAAGACTACAACTCTGCTTCCTGGTCCCAACCCTGGATAGTCACGGTTTGGAGGATTTAAGAAAATTGGCCAGATTTCTAGAAATGAGAGCAGCTCTATCCAAAGTGAGATGGATGCCGTCTCTCCTAACAAGACCAGGTTTTCCCCAGAAGCTTTGCCAATTATCTATGAAGCCCACCTCATTTTTTGGACACCACTCAGACAGCCAGCAATTCAAGGAGAACATGCGGCTAAACATGTCACTCCCGGTCTGATTGGGGAGGGGCCCAGAGAAAACTACAGAGTCCGACATTGTTTTTGCAAAGTTACACACCGATTCAATGTTAATTTTAGTGACCTCCGATTGGCGTAGCCGGGTGTCATTACTGCCGACGTGAATTACAATCTTACCAAATTTACGCTTAGCCTTAGCCAGCAGTTTCAAATTTCCTTCAGTGTCGCCTGCTCTGGCCCCCGGAAGACAATTGACTATGGTTGCTGGTGTCGCTAACTTCACATTTCTTAAAACAGAGTCGCCAATAACCAGAGTTTGTTCCTCAGCGGGTGTGTCGCTGAGTGGGGAAAAACGGTTAGAAATGTGAACGGGTTGGCGGTGTACACGGGGCTTCTGTTTAGGGCTACGCTTCCTCCTCACAGTCACCCAGTCGGCCTGCTTTCCCGGCTGCTCGGGATTTGCCAGAGTGAAACTAACGGCGGCTAAGCTACCTTGGTCCGCACCGACTACAGGGGCCTGGCTAGCTGTAGAATTTTCCACGGTGCGGAGCTGAGTCTCCAATTTGCCCAGCCTGGCCTCCAAAGCTACGAATAAGCTACACTTATTACAAGTACCATTACTGCTAAAGGAGGCCGAGGAATATCTAAACATTTCACACCCAGAGCAGAAAAGTGCAGGAGAGACAGGAGAAGCCGCCATGCTAAATCGGCTAAGAGCTAGTAGCTGCGCTAAGCTAGCAGATTCCTAAAAACACACAAAGTGAATAATGTGTAAATAATTTAGAGGTGATTCAGCAGAGGGAGTGCTTTAGTTAAGGCACGTGAAGATTACACTGTGAAACAAATCGTTATCTAGATAACTAGATCAATCTAACTGCGCAGATTAAACAGCTAACAGATACAGCAAGACCTTTCTAATTTTAGAGATATTGCGTAAATGCAAAAAAGCAGTCTTACATATTTGTTTAATATGCGCTTTGAATGACATATCCTGATCAAAAATGACTCCAAGATTTCTCACAGTATTACTAGAGGTCAGGGTAACGCCATCCAGAGTAAGGATCTGGTTAGACACCATGTTTCTAAGATTTGTGGGGCCAAGTACAATAACTTCAGTTTTATCTGAGTTTAAAAGCAGGAAATTAGAGGTCATCCATGTCCTTATGTCTGTAAGACAATCCTGCAGTTTAGCTAATTGGTGTGTGTCCTCTGGCTTCATGGATAGATAAAGCTGGGTATCATCTGCGTAACAATGAAAATTTAAGCAATGCCGTCTAATAATACTGCCTAAGGGAAGCATGTATAAAGTGAATAAAATTGGTCCTAGCACAGAACCTTGTGGAACTCCATAATTAACCTTAGTCTGTGAAGAAGATTCCCCATTTACATGAACAAAGTGTAATGTATTAGATAAATATAATTCAAACCACCGCAGCGCAGTGCCTTTAATACCTATGGCATGCTCTAATCTCTGTAATAAAATTTTATGGTCAACAGTATCAAAAGCAGCACTGAGGTCTAACAGAACAAGCACAGAGATGAGTCCACTGTCTGAGGCCATAAGAAGATCATTTGTAACCTTCACTAATGCTGTTTCTGTACTATGATGAATTCTAAAACCTGACTGAAACTCTTCAAATAGACCATTCCTCTGCAGATGATCAGTTAGCTGTTTTACAACTACCCTTTCAAGAATTTTTGAGAGAAAAGGAAGGTTGGAGATTGGCCAAGTGATGGCTTTTTAAGTAATGGTTTAATTACTGCCACCTTAAAAGCCTGTGGTACATAGCCAACTAATAAAGATAGATTGATCATATTTAAGATTGAAGCATTAAATAATGGTAGGGCTTCCTTGAGCAGCCTGGTAGGAATGGGGTCTAATAGACATGTTGATGGTTTGGATGAAGTAACTAATGAAAATGACTCAGACAGAACAATCGGAGAGAAAGAGTCTAACCAAATACTGGCATCACGGAAAGCAGCCAAAGAGAACGATACATCTTTGGGATGGTTATGAGTAATTTTTTCTCTAATTGTTAAAATTTTATTAGCAAAGAAAGTCATGAAGTCATTACTAGTTAAAGTTAAAGGAATACTCGGCTCAATAGAGCTCTGCCTCTTTGTCAGCCTGGCTACAGAGCTGAAAAGAAACCTGGGGTTGTTCTTATTTTCTTCAATTAGTGATGAGTAGTAAGATGTCCTAGCTTTACGGAGGGCTTTTTTATAGAGCAACAGACTCTTTTTCCAGGCTAAGTGAAGATCTTCTAAATTAGTGAGACGCCATTTCCTCTCCAACTTACGGGTTATCTGCTTTAAGCTGCGAGTTTGTGAGTTATACCACGGAGTCAGGCACTTCTGATTTAAAGCTCTCTTTTTTAGAGGAGCTACAGCATCCAAAGTTGTCTTCATGTTATGTGTCGGACGCAGCCCGGAGAACCGACCAGCATTTGAAGGACCCAGTATAAAATAAGCAGAGCACGGTACAAAGGATAACAGAGTTTAATAAACATAACAGTGAAGTGATACGATAACAACAAAAGAGTGCGCGGTCTGGCGTGCTGGATTGCGGTGCACTCCCAGCAGCGCTAACGGTCCGGAGCCAGAAAACTGTTCGGACCCAAGGACCCCGCCGACACCCCCCAGGTGGCCGCGACAAACCGAGTCTGTGAAAGAAGAAATCATTATGTGAGTCCACACTCAACACACAGAGAGACCACTCAAAGGTGTACAAACAGCAAACACTTCCTGGCTTAATTGCAAATCAGCTTCCCACCCTGCAGGCATAGAACACCCCGTTCACAAAACTCCACTGCAGTGGAAGCTGATTTAAATGACTAACATACAGCTCAGTATAATAAGGTGTGAGGGACACCACATTTACTGACTGTATAAATGTTAGTCACAAAACCAAACGTACCTCAGGAAGTGTGCTGACGAGCGTGAGAGCTCACCCCCTCCTCTTTCACAGACCATGCATCAAACCTGGACGTTCTCTGCATCCACTGATGGGAGATGGCTCTAGAGACGACGATCTCACCCGTCTGGTCACAAGGTCGAGTCTCTGGCAAACACACACTGTGCACTCCAGACTTAAATGCCACCATGTTCCAATCCGTGTAGATACACCACAGCTGTGAGTCCTGACGAGCTGCACGTGATCAGCCTCAGGTGATCAGGGTGAGGTCCTGATAAACTCATCTACACAGCCACTCAGTCCCAAATGCGCACCACCTGGGAGGAAAACCAAAAGACAGAAACAGAAGACAAACAAAAGCCAGCCAGGCACGCCAGCCACAACACTTCAATGAGGATGTAAAACTATTGACGAGATACTCTATCTCACTTACAGAGTTTAGGTAGCTACTCTGCACTGTGTTGGTATATGGCATTAGGGAACATAAAGAAGGAAACATATCCTTAAACCTAGTTACAGCGCTTTCTGAAAGACTTCTAGTGTAATGAAACGTATTCCCCACTGCTGGGTAGTCCATCAGAGTAAATGTAAATGTTATTAAGAAATGATCAGACAGAAGGGAGTTTTCAGGGAATACTGTTAAGTCTTCAATTTCCATACCATAAGTCAGAACAAGATCTAAAGTATGGTTAAAGTGGTGGGTGGACTCATTTACATTTTGAGAAAAGACAATTGAGTCTAATAATAGATTAAATGCAGTGTTGAGGCTGTCATTCTCAGCATCTGTGTGGATGTTAAAATCGCCCACTATAATGATCTTATCTGAGCTAAGCACTAAGTCAGACAAAAGGTCTGAAAATTCACAGAGAAACTCACAGTAACGACCAGGAGGACGATAGATAACAACAAATAAAACTGGTTTTTGGGACTTCCAATTTGGATGGACAAGACTAAGAGTCAAGCTTTCAAATGAATTAAAGCTCTGTCTGGGTTTTTGATTAATTAATAAGATGGAATGGAAGATTGCTGCTAATCCTCCTCCTCGGCCCGTGCTACGAGCGTTCTGGCAGTTAGTGTGACTCGGGGGTGTTGACTCATTTAAACTAACATATTCATCCTGCTGTAACCAGGTTTCTGTAAGGCAGAATAAATCAATATGTTGATCAATTATTATATCATTTACTAACAGGGACTTAGAAGAGAGAGACCTAATGTTTAATAGACCACATTTAACTGTTTTAGTCTGTGGTGCAGTTGAAGGTGCTATATTATTTTTTCTTTTTGAATTTTTATGCTTAAATAGATTTTTGCTGGTTATTGGTGGTCTGGGAGCAGGCACCGTCTCTACGGGGATGGGGTAATGAGGGGATGGCAGGGGGAGAGAACCTGCAGAGAGGTGTGTAAGACTGCAACTCTGCTTCCTGGTCCCAACCCTGGATAGTCACGGTTTGGAGGATTTAAGAAAATTGGCCAGATTTCTAGAAATGAAAGCTGCTCCATCCAAAGTGGGATGGATGCCGTCTCTCCTAACAAGACCAGGTTTTCCCCAGAAGCTTTGCCAATTATCTATGAAGCCCACCTCATTTTTTGGACACCACTCAGACAGCCAGCAATTCAAGGAGAACATGCGGCTAAACATGTCACTCCCGGTCCAATTGGGGAGGGGCCCAGAGAAAACTACAGAGTCCGACATTGTTTTTGCAAAGTTACACACCGATTCAATGTTAATTTTAGTGACCTCCGATTGGCGTAACCGGGTGTTATTACTGCCGACGTGAATTACAATCTTACCAAATTTACGCTTAGCCTTAGCCAGCAGTTTCAAATTTCCTTCAATGTCGCCTGCTCTGGCCCCCAGAAGACAACTGACTATGGTTGCTGGTGTCACTAACTTCACATTTCTCACAACAGAGTCGCCAATAACCAGAGTTTGATCCTCGGCGGGTGTGTTGCCGAGTGGGGAAAAACGGTTAGAAATGTGAACGGGTTGGTGGTGTACACGGGGCTTCTGTTTAGGGCTACGCTTCCTCCTCACAGTCACCCAGTCGGCCTGCTTTCCCAGCTGCTCGGGATCTGCCAGAGGGAAACTAACGGCGGCTAAGCTACCTTGGTCCGCACCGACTACAGGGGCCTGGCTAGCTGTAGAATTTTCCACGGTGCGGAGCCGAGTCTCCAATTCGCCCAACCTGGCCTCCAAAGCTACGAATAAGCTACACTTATTACAAGTACCATTACTACTAAAGGAGGCCAAGGAATAACTAAACATTTCACACCCAGAGCAGAAAAGTGCAGGAGAGACAGGAGAAGCCGCCATGCTAAACCGGCTAAGAGCTAGTAGCTGCGCTAAGCTAGCGGATTCCTAAAAACACGCAAAGTGAATAACGTGTAAATAATTTAGAGGTGATTCAGCCGAGGGAGTGCTTTAGTTAAGGCACGTGAAAATTACACTGTGAAACAAATCGTTATCTACGTAACTAGATCAATCTAACTGCGCAGATTAAACAGCTAACAGATACAGCAAAACACTGCTGTGCTCCGGAACAGGAAGTGATACAATACCGCAGTGAGAGCCAACCACCAGTCAACAAGAAGGAAGCCAGGTCGAGGTTGACCTTACTCAGTGACCTTAAAAAGTACAGACGCTGCTGTGCCTTTTTTACAAGGGCATTGGTGTTGATGCCCCATGTCAGGTCCTGAGAAAGGTATGTTCCCAGGAACTTGAAGTCACTGACCCTCTCTACGGTGTCTCCCTGAATGAGAAGGGGGGGCCTCCCTCCTCCGCTTGAAATCTAGCACCAACTCCTTTGTCTTTGAGGAGTTAAGTGCCAGGTTATTCAGGGAGCACCAGGTAGTGAGGCTCAGGACCTCCTCTCTGTAGGTCGTCTCATCGTTGTTGTGAATCAGCCCAACCACAGAAGTGTCATCTGCAAATTTGACAAAGATGTTGCTGCTGTGGGTTGGTGGACAGTCATGGGTGTACACTTCATGTGGCACTTAGATGCAGTTATAGGACAAATATCATCACAATGCATAAAAAGTTAAACTGGTTGTTAGTCAAAGATAGACTTTTATATTCACTGATCTTTTTGTTAGAAAGATTATTGTCACTAAGTTACCTTATATTTTGATAAGGAATTTTTATTTTAGTTCAGAAAATCATACGTACAGAACCAGACATGCTGTGGTGGGAAACTTTACATTACCTGTAGCAAGAACCAGTGCCATCAAGAACACTGTCGCATTTAGGGGTATGAAGGAATGAAATTTGTTACCGGATCACATTAAGCTCAGTGCAAATGAATGTTTCTTTAAAAAATTTCTGAAACAGTATTTATCGGTATATGAGTAATCTGAGTCAACCTCCATCCATCCAGCCATTTTCTTCCACTTTATCCGGAGTTGTAGTTGTATCATCTGACCTTCAGCCACGTGTCTCGGACACTCGGGTGAAGACAGGGGCTGAGCTGTCGACCAATCACCACCTGGTGGTGAGTTGGGTCCACTGGGAGGGGAGGAAGCCGGTCAGACCTGGCAGGCCCAAATGTATCGTGAGGGTCTGCTGGGAATGACTGGCAGAACCCTGTGTCAGCGAGGTCTTCAACTCCCACCTCCGGGAGAGCTTCTCCCAGATCCCGGGGGAGGTTGGAGACATGGAGTCTGAGTGGACCATGTTCTTCACCTCGATTGTCGATGCGGCCACTTATAGCTGTCATCGTAAAGTCTCTGGTGCCTGTCGCGGTGGCAATCCCCAAACTTGGTGGTGGACGCCGGAAGTAAGGGATGCCGTCAAGCTAAAAAAGGAGTCCTACTTGTCTTTATTGGTAAGTGGGACCCCGGAGGCAGCTGACAGGTACCAGCAGAGTGAGAGTGGATGGAGTACAAGACTCCTTCCAGTGGAGGTTGGCACAAGGGGGTTTGTGGGTAGATTACAACCTACCTGCTGAAGGAGCTGGGATTGACGGGTAAGGAACTACACAAAGCTACCAGGGAGCTTTCAGAGGAGGCAGAGAAAGCAAGCTTTTGGCTCTGGTTGAGGAGGCGGGACAAGGTATGGGGAGGCAGCAATTCCTGAGACAGGCTAGCTGTGGGGAGTGACTGGGAGACATCCTTGTTCACTGCCCCTCCACCAGGAGATGTTCCAGGTTAAGGGCCGAAACATCTGTGAATGGTGGTCCCCCGACTGATGACCCCACAACTACCCTATTGGGCACAGTTGGAGGCGCAGCAGGCCTACTGTACAGCCTAGCAGGTGTTAACACCTACCTGTGATGTTTAACTTCATGAGAAGAGCAGAAGGGCAGAAAGGAAAGGGAAAAAAGAGGTCAAACTGGAGAGCTACTGGAGAGGCAACTGTCTCCCAGAGTGCCAGCAAAAAAAACAAAAAACATTTCTTTCCTTTTTGCAAGATCATTCACCATCTGCCCTTCTGCATTTCTATTCTTGGGATAATTCAGGGGTCACAAGTGACCTCGCTCTGCCCTCCCTCTCCCTTATCCCGTGTGTCTGTTAATTTGAAAGAAGGTTTTGACCACTTATTTAAATTTGAACACACAATTACTCTGAAGGCTAAACCACCACTCAGAGATTTACTGAACAGAATTTAAATGTCACAGAATTTAACAGAATTCAAGTTTTACAGAATGAGTGAGATAGATTGAATCATACCCAGAAGTTCTGAGGGTCCCAGGAGCTGAGAGCTTCCAACCAGGTGCCTGGTGTTCCAGCAAGCTCACAGCAAAAAGGAACCCCGAACAGTGGACTGGGCTTTGTTTTTATACTCCTCTGTCTTTATGCTAATATAATGATTCATGCTAATCTGAGGCATTGTCCTTCATCTGAGTGGTCTTCATCCCTCTACTTCATGGCTTTGGTCACACACACTGTGCAGTCTTCTTAGACTTTTCAGACTTTTGAGAAAATTGTGAAAGAGGAGCTTTTAAGACAAACACAGGGAGTGTTAGACCCACTCCAGTTCGCATACAGATCTGGAAGGGGCGTGGATGATGCGATCTCCACTTTACTCAATCTGGCTTTGCAGCATCTTGAAGGTGCAAATACCTTTATTCGGATGTTGTTTATTGATTTCTCCTCTGCTTTTAACTGCATACAACCATATGTACTGGCAAAGCGATTAAGAGACATGAATATTGATGTTGGCCTAATTTTATGGATTACTGACTTTTTAACAAACAGATCGCAGAGAGTCAGAGTTAATGAAACTCTCTCTAATGCTGTTGTATCATCCACTGGAGTCCCTCAGGGCTGCATTTTATCTCCTTTGCTGTTTGTTTTTTATACTAATCTCTGTCAAAGCCAACATGATAATCATCACATCATAAAATATGCAGATGATTCAGTCATCCTGTCCCTTCTGCACGGTGATGACTCCACAGACCATAGTTTGGTCTTGCTGGACTTTTTAGAGTGGTGCCATTCATCCTCTCTATATATAAATGTGGACAAAACTAAAGAAATGCACATTGATTTCAGGAAAATACCACCTGTTCTGAATCAAATGTCCATTGATGGGAAGCCCATAGATGTTGTTGAGAATTATAAGTATCTGGGCACCTAAATTGACAATAAATTATCTTTTGAATTGCAGGTTAATGCAAATATAATCATAAACAAAACATAGCTTTATTTCGGTACACACAATACACAATTAAAAAGCATTCAAACATATATTTCAAAAAGTATTTAAATTTTATATATAATATGTATATATAAATTTGATATACAGATGTCACGTGATTAACCTTAGCTATTGATTACATGTTTAATAAGCATTAATAATTGTTGATCACTATGTGCATATGAGTAATATATCCTTCAACAGCAACAAGCTCTATTAAAATGAAAATGATCACTTGCAAACATTAGAACACACTCAGATGTAACAATATGTTCTTTGCTCAATAAAAGATAAAGCAATAGGATGATTCTGAATGGGGAAAAGCACAAATGGTTAATGCATATTTAAGCACATTTAGGATATATTCCTTCACTCTCCAAATTCAAATGTATTAATTTATATAGCGCCAATTTGTGATGAGATCGCCTCAAGGCGCATCACACAGCATAATCAAAACAGAGAAAACTGAACTGAAAATTTTAAAACACAATAAAAAGACAAAACCATAAAAGAACACAAGAATAAAAACACATCATAGCATAATAAAACTAATGATTAAACAAGGAAAACAAATGAGTCTTTAAACGTGATTTAAAAGTCTCCACTCTCCTTGATATCATGTCTACCATCATCTCTCCACTGCCTGTAGCCCCTTCACCAATATGCCCATTGATGTCCACTCCAATCACCACTCTCCTTCTTTCTTTGTACACTATTGTTTTGAAACAAGGTTCGGTCAGATCGGCACACAGAAATGATCACACAGACTGCATTTTGCTAGAACAAACAGGCGCATATTTATTCCCCACAAAAGCAGTTACATCAAACACAAGTGGTTGCAGCGCATAAAATATCTCTTTCTCTCTTACCGTGACGCCTTTAAGGTGGAGAGCCAACACCTTCGGCAGAGTGCGCTTGTCAACCGGCTGGGCGTTCGTACGTAACCCACAGCAGACTCTATCGGAGCATGGCTCTGCCCCCTCTTTTCTAGTGTGTGCGCGAAGGGAGGGTGAGTGGCCATCTCAAACTCCCTGGCGCACATAATTCCTTTAATCAACAGGCATCTGAAAGTTATTTCCTCTTGCAAAAACATAATAACCCCAGCTCTTCACTCCCAGTTCAGAATGACCCCCAGCATGCTTCACTCCCAGTCGTTAGTGGCTACAAAAACAAATTCGTGCAATTAGTGTAATAATAATAAGTACATCATTAGGGTTACTTTAAGACAGGGGCAAAACAACATAATCTTTTCTCCACACAACTATCTAGCACCTCATCAAACTCTCATCCAGGAATCTTCTTTATACTTTCCATCATAGCAGCTACCTCCCTCTCCTTACCAGGTACCCAGTTCTACCAGAAAGACTCTGGAGACCAGTTAAAAGTGATCATTTAATACATTAAGATCATGTACAGATGTTTATAATAGTCTTTGGCATTTGACCCATCATGGTGGAGTTGCGATGATGACACATCCTTCTGTTTTAAAAGCCAGAGGCAGACTCTTCACCCAGACAGTGGACAGGTACCAACTAGTGGCATTGGGGTGGAGGAGGATAGGTATGGTCGGTAATCTGCAAACAGTAAGACATGAATACACAAGCCTACAAAGGCCCGGTGGAGAGTATGCTCACCACGGGCATCTCAGTGTGGTACAGCAACACCACTCAGGCACAGAGGAAGGCTCTCCAGAGAGTCATAAAAACAGCTGACCAAATTATCAGGACCAAACCTCCATCAGTGACATCGGGGTGAATGCAAAGCATTATTGTAAAGTGCTTTGAGTGTCTGATGCAAATGGAAAAGCACTATATAAATGCAGTCCATTTTCCATTTACCATTTATCAGTGGGCTCAATTTACAGTCAAAGATGCAACAAGAGGGCAGAGCATATTATCTGGGACCCCCACCACCCTGCCCACTATCTCTTCAGGCCCAAACACACATCTTGTACAGCCTGAGGACAGTAGAGCAGACAGCATCATCGCACACAGGACTCCATTCCAGAAAAGGTTTTAATCCGGCCACAGACAGACTGACGGCATCTCTGAACTCAGAGTAATGAACTGTTCACAACCAAAACCCGCTGGACAACCATAACCTAATGTGCAATATTTTATTCCTTCTGAAATAACATTACCTAGTTATTTCTAACCCAGACAGAGCTTTAATTCATTTGAAAGCTTGACTCTTAGTCTTGTCCATCCAAATTGGAAGTCCCAAAAACCAGTTTTATTTGTTGTTATCTATCATCCTCCTGGTCGTTACTGTGAGTTTCTCTGTGAATTTTCAGACCTTTTGTCACTTAGTGCTTAGCTCAGATAAGATAATTATAGTGGGCGATTTTAACATCCACACAGATGCTGAGAATGACAGCCTCAACACTGCATTTAATCTATTATTAGACTCAATTGGCTTTGCTCAAAACGTAAATGAGTCCACCCACCACTTTAATCATACCTTAGATCTTGTTCTGACTTTTGGTATGGAAATCGAAGACTTAACAGTATTCCCTGAAAACTCCCTTCTGTCTGATCATTTCTTAATAACATTTACATTTACTCTGATGGACTACCCAGCAGTGGGGAATAAGTTTCATTACACTAGAGGTCTTTCAGAAAGCACTGTAACTAGGTTTAAGGATATGATTCCTTCTTTATGTTCTCCAATGCCATATACCAACACAGTGCAGAGTAGCTACCTAAACTCTGTAAGTGAGATAGAGTATCTCGTCAATAGTTTTACATCCTCATTGAAGACAACTTTGGATGCTGTAGCTCCTCTGAAAAAGAGAGCCTTAAATCAGAAGTGCCTGACTCCGTGGTATAACTCACAAACTTGCAGCTTAAAGCAGATAACCCGTAAGTTGGAGAGGAAATGGCGTCTCACTAATTTAGAAGATCTTCACTTAGCCTAGAAAAAGAGTCTGTTGCTCTATAAAAAAGCCCTCCGTAAAGCTAGGACATCTTACTACTCATCACTAATTGAAGAAAATAAGAACAACCCCAGGTTTCTTTTCAGCACTGTAGCCAGGCTGACAAAGAGTCAGAGCTCTATTGAGCCGAGTATTCCTTTAACTTTAACTAGTAATGACTTCATGACTTTCGTTGCTAATAAAATTTTAACTATTAGAGAAAAAATTACTCATAACCATCCCAAAGACGTATCGTTATCTTTGGCTGCTTTCAGTGATGCCGGTATTTGGTTAGACTCTTTCTCTCCGATTGTTCTGTCTGAGTCATTTTCATTAGTTACTTCATCCAAACCATCAACATGTCTATTAGACCCCATTGCTACCAGGCTGCTCAAGGAAGCCCTACCATTAATTAATGCTTCGATCTTAAATATGATCAATCTGTCTTTATTAATTGGCTATGTACCACAGGCTTTTAAGGTGGCAGTAATTAAAGCATTACTTAAAAAGCCATCACTTGACCCAGCTATCTTAACTATTTATAGGCCAATCTCCAACCTTCCTTTTCTCTCAAAAATTCTTGAAAGGGTAGTTGTAAAACAGCTAACTGATCATCTGCAGAGGAATGGTCTATTTGAAGAGTTTCAGTCAGGTTTCAGAATTCATCATAGTACAGAAACAGCTTTAGTGAAGGTTACAAATGATCTTCTTATGGCCTCAGACAGTGGACTCATCTCTGTGCTTGTTCTGTTAGACCTCAGTGCTGCTTTTGATACTGTTGACCATAAAATTTTATTACAGAGATTAGAGCATGCCATAGGTATTAAAGGCACTGCGCTGCGGTGGTTTGAATCATATTTATCTAATAGATTACAATTTGTTCATGTAAATGGGGAATCTTCTTCACAGACTAAGGTTAATTATGGAGTTCCACAAGGTTCTGTGCTAGGACCAATTTTATTCACTTTATACATGCTTCCCTTAGGCAGTATTATTAGACGGTATTGCTTAAATTTTCATTGTTACGCAGATGATACCCAACTTTATCTATCCATGAAGCCAGAGGACACACACCAATTAGCTAATGTCTTACAGACATAAAGACATGGATGACCTCTAATTTCCTGCTTTTAAACTCAGATAAAACTGAAGTTATTGTACTTGGCCCCACAAATCTTAGAAACATGGTGTCTAACCAGATCCTTACTCTGGATGGCATTACCCTGACCTCTAGTAATACTGTGAGAAATCTTGGAGTCATTTTTGATCAGGATATGTCATTCAATGCGCATATTAAACAAATATGTAGGACTGCTTTTTTGCATTTGCGCAATATCTCTAAAATTAGAAAGGTCTTGTCTCAGAGTGATGCTGAAAAACTAATTCATGCATTTATTTCCTCTAGGCTGGACTATTGTAATTCATTATTATCAGGTTGTCCTAAAAGTTCCCTGAAAAGCCTTCAGTTAATTCAAAATACTGCAGCTAGAGTACTGACAGGGACTAGAAGGAGAGAGCATATTTCACCCATATTGGCTTCTCTTCATTGGCTTCCTGTTAATTCTAGAATAGAATTTAAAATTCTTCTTCTTACTTATAAGGTTTTGAATAATCAGGTCCCATCTTATCTTAGGGACCTCGTAGTACCATATCACCCCAATAGAGTGCTTCGCTCTCAGACTGCAGGCTTACTTGTAGTTCCTAGGGTTTGTAAGAGTAGAATGGGAGGCAGAGCCTTCAGCTTTCAGGCTCCTCTCCTGTGGAACCAGCTTCCAATTCAGATCAGGGAGACAGACACCCTCTCTACTTTTAAGATTAGGCTTAAAACTTTCCTTTTTGCTAAAGCTTATAGTTAGGGCTGGATCAGGTGACCCTGAACCATCCCTTAGTTATGCTGCTATAGACTTAGACTGCTACAATATAAAGCGCCTTGGGGCAACTGTTTGTTGTGATTTGGCGCTATATAAATAAAATTGATTGATTGATTGATTGATTGAAAAGCTCACAGCTCGTTTAAAGTGGGCAGTTCAGTCGAACCCCGACCTCCTGCCCATGGACCAAGTTTAATGCTGCTGTCGACCCACAATGCAAAAATAATAGTAACGCAGTGACTTGGAGAAGTAACTTTAATCTGATTACTCATCTGGAAAGATTAATGCGTTAGATTACTTGTTACAAAAAAAGTAGTTAGATTAGAGTAACGTGGCATCACTGGTAATAATGTAATAATTTCAACACATTTTTCAGTCAATTGGAGGCCCTGCAAACTAGTGCAACATGGTTGGTGCCCCACGCAGGCTGCGTAGTCTGCTTATGCCGAACGGCGGTGCTCTAAAGACAATTATGACAGAGTTTTTTTTAGGAAAGAGCGAGCTGCAGCAAGAAGCAGAGTTTCTTTTTTTTTTTTTTAAGTGTTTACATGTGCGCGCATGAACGGGACAGTTGGTCCTCAAACTGGGTCCTGCAGAGGCGGAAGGACCACTGAAAGCGGCTGTCATCCGGATGCAGCTCCTGCAGCAAATAATGATCCTCTCTGTATTGGGAGCTTTTCACAACAACTCGCTCCGTGTGATCAAGGTCCGTCATGACTTGACGCCGAGCGGAATGGAAGCTCCTCCTATTTGATGACGCACCGGGGCGAATTTTCGCAGCGAAAGTCCACCCAAGCAGAGCGACACACCGGGCGAAGGAGGCACGTCCGTCGCCACGTGACCCCCGCGTCTGATCGCGCCCAGTGTGAACGCGGTGGAAATCCGTGAAGTAGCGCTATTTTTTACACTTATTATAGATGTTTTAAGGCTGTAAAACCCCTCACTACACACTTTTCTCAAACAAGCATTAACATTTTCTCACTTTTCTTTCTTGTGTAAACACTCTTTTTTCTTCTGTGCGAGAAAATTATAAACAGACACACTCAGAACACAATGCGCTTCACTCACTGCCTCCGGAGGTACGGATGCGGGACCCGCAAAGAATCCAAGTCCTCTCTTGGTGGCCACGGAGCTTTGCGGCTACGGTCAACATCCGGATAAAAACAGCGAGCGTAGCCTCTGGACCTGTTGCCAGATTTGGCGCAATTCCGCACAGCAGACAGGAGGGTGGCGGTGTGATTGGCAGTGAGAGCAATCGCGGCGATTTTTTTTTTTTTTTATATTTTGTTAGTCAAGAGAGGTGGCGGATCACGGATCCAGTATAAATAGCTGGCGGAGCCAATGTCAGAGGTTCCGGAGCGCACGTCCGAGGTTCTAGAGTGCACTCGACTTGCTCCCCCTCAAATTAAGCCCTGTGTGAAGGCTCTCAGTTGTCCAGGTGGTTTCCATAGTAGAGAAGCTTGAATCTTCGACTGGACTGGGCTGCTTGACGCGAGGACGTTTTGCTTCAAATCGCAGAAGCTTCCTCAGCTAAAATTCTTGCTCTGCTAGTCTGACGTCTGTCTCGACCCTTGTAGAGAAGAACGAACAGAAGCCAAGAAAGCTGGAGTTTTAAACCTAACCAGACCCCTCCTACAGAGAGGCAGACTGCTGTTGGCTAGTGACTAAACAATTGCTTTAATTAGCACCTACTGTGCTCTAGTTAGCACCCTCCTAATGACAGGGTTGCTGTCCCTCCTAACGATGGGACTGACGCTTCTTCTGACGGCTCTGCTGATGACGTGAATGATTCATTACCATGAACAAAAGACTGAAACTGCTTTGTCCTGAGTACCACATAGGAAACAGGGGACAAAGTGTGTCTCAGACCCTCTCCCAGGTTAAGGCTGGGTTTCAACTGTTTCACATACAATGCCTCCTTCACTCCTCTCTCAAACCATTTCTTCTCTCTGGCTAAGATTTTAACTTCCTTGTCCTCAAACATGTGGTTAGTGTCTTTAAGGTGGAGATGAACTGCAGACTGAGGTCCACTGGTGCCCTCTCTGCGGTGCTGGTATAGCCTTTTGTGTAACAGCTGCTTAGTCTCACCTATGTAGTGTTCTTTACAGTTTTCCTGACATCTGGTAGAATACACTACATTGCTCTGTTTGTAACTAGGGATCCTGTCCTTAGGGTGAACTAATTTCTGTCTCAAGGTGTTAACAGGTTTAAAGTAAACTGGGATTTTGTGCTGTCTGAAGATCCTCTGTAGTTTTTCCCCTACTCCTGCTAAATAAGGGAGAGACACTCCTCTTCTTCTTGTCTCCGTCTCCTGTCTTTATCTCCTGCACTTTATCCAGGGACCATCGTGGGTATCCACATATAGTGGGGGCTTTCTGGACAAGTTGTTGTTCTTTAGCCCTTCCCTCTGCAGTTGTGGGCACCTGTAGGGCTCTGTGTTGAAGAGTCCTGATCACCCCGAGCTTGTGTTCAAGGGGGTGGTTTGAGCCAAAGAGCAGATATTGGTCAGTGTGAGTGGGTTTTCTGTAAACCCCTGTCTGGAGCTGCCTGTTCACTCCAATCGTAACATCACAGTCCAAGAAGGCTAAATGATTGTTTCCGGCATCCTCACGTGTGAACTTGATATTGGAGTCCACCGAGTTGATGTGCTCTGTAAAAGCCTCCACTTCCTGTTGCTTGATTTTAACCCATGTGTCATCGACATATCTGAACCAGTGACTGGGAGAGATGCCTGTGAACAACTCCAAGGCTGTCTTCTCCACTCGCTCCATGTATAGATTGGTCACAATGGGGGATACCCATTGTGACCGGAGACCCCATCGCACAACCATGGATCTGCCTGTAGTAATTCCCCTAAACAGGAAATATGTGGTGTTAAGACAGATCTCCAAGAGTTGGCACATGTGGTCTGGTGTGAGTTTGGTCCTTTCAAGTATCAATCACATTCAAAAAATAAAATGCAAAAATAAATAAATAAATAAATACACCATCACTGCTTAATAAGTATCAAAAGCCAGTCTGAACAAACAAGTTTTGTGTCGAGCTTTAAAAAGATCAAAGTCTGTCATGGTTCTCATGTCAGGGGGAAGCTTGTTCCAGAGTCTAGGCCCAGCAACAGAAAAAGCTCGATCACCCCAGTGCTTATACCTGGTTCTTGGGACTTCCAGTAAAAGCTGGTCTGTAGACCTTAAGGCCTTGGTTGTGTTACGAATACACAACAGTTTGGAAAGGTAAGAAGGGACAAGACCGTTAAGAGCTTTGAAAACAAAGAGCAAAATTTTAAAATCAATTCTAAAAGAAACGGGGAGCCAATGAAGAGAATAAAGGACTGGAGTGATATGTTGGCAACGGGAAGTGTTTGTTAAAAAACGTGCAGCTGCATTTTGAACCAATTGAAGCCGTTTGAGAGACGACTGGGAAATCAGTAGAGACACATCCTCCAGCAGTCTCTGCCTCACAGCTGAGACGGCCTCAGCGGTGGGGATGCAGGTGAACAATGATGTCCCATCAAATGACGCCATAGTTTCATCTGCCTCCAGCTGAAGGTCCTTGATCTTGTTCACAAATTCTTGTGTGTTCTCCACATGGTGGTCTGAGTATACCCACTTCTCTACAAGGGTCAACACAGAAGTCAGACTACCAGAGCAAGAATTTTAGCTGAGGAAGCTTCTGCGATTTGAAGTGAAACGTCCTCGCGTCAAGCAACCCAGTCCAGTCGAAGATTCAAGCTACTCTACTATAGTTCTGATGTACCCAGAGTTTGCATGCAAGTACAAATGGTTAATGGAAGTCTCTAATCTGTAATCTAATCTAATCTAAAAGTGATCTTGGACGTTTTAAGGATTGTGCTTGTTTCCAATTTGCAGTGGTGGGCACAGCAAATTGGAAACATGTCACAAACAAATCACAGGGGATCACAAACCCAAAACAAACAACAAGCCAGAGCTTTTGTTGTTAGGCACCCTGCCTGCTGCTGCAAAGAAGTGTCACTTACTTTTCACACACAACAATACAGACGTGGCAGATGAGATCAAACGCAAGGCACTTTTCACTCATGGTTTCATTTATAAGCAAAACTAATTCCGGACAGTTTATCAAAGTTTATCATTAACGGCAACTCTGTCGTTTTTACAATGTGCAAATATCTCACATATCTTTTAAAGCAATGCGCTAATTCTGAATGTTTGTGTATTAATGAAATACATCCCAAAAGGCATTATGGGAAATGAGTCTCCTCTCATCACTCCCCCTCATCAAAATGCATAGAACAGTGCCATCTACTAGATGGGAGTGTGAATAGTGACCAACGTGTGATCGGTCATCCACAAATGCCAAAGCTCTCTTTCTTTCTTTTTAAGATTATATTGGTGAATGGAGGAATAGCAAAGTAAGAATTTCATTGTATAGTGTAACTGCCTGTTTCTGCTGTACATATGACAATAAAACTCTTGAATCTTGAATCTGGAATTTCACAAACAGAATTTTCAGTTTTGCAAATAAAAAAAGACATATTTACAAATACACATTTATTTGTAAAAACCAACACACAAGTTACAAATTGGAAATTTGTGTTTGTGGATCACAAAACGTGTGCAAATCAAGGACTATTTGTAGATTAGCCTCTGTGTATTTGCAGGTATTAATGAAATAAAATTTAACTCCATAAATGTGTCTTTACACTTAAAAAATTAAAGATTTGAATGTACATGCTATCTTTAAAGCAGACACACTGTCGATCGCTGCTGCAATGCATTGTGGGAGTTTGGGGTTTTTGTTATTATTTGCTGTTTTGCTGGGTTTCCTGTGGTTGCTCATCAGGGTGTCTGTGTTGTTCCAGGTGTGTCAGGAGAGTGCTGAGCATCCAGCGGCGCCCTCTGTGGATGATCCTCATACTGCTCACTGTGCTTTGTGTCACTGTGCAGATCCTCGGAGCCGCTCGTCGAGCGCGGTAACCTCACACGCTTTCACTTGTATATATATAAAATAATAACTCACTGCTACACGGATGACATTTATACAGTGTTTTCCATCTGACACACACACACACACACACACACACACAAAATGGGCCAAACACCTCAGTTCTCCTGCAAAATAAAACTTTACATTTAAAACAATGTTAGTTCTTCTCCAAATTTTATTTTGTTTTAAATGACACACAAACTATCATATGACAGACGTTTATAAGAACCAGCTGATGTGATGGATGGAATAAGTGTAATAAGTGTTCTGACTTTGCATAGTAATTGAGAGATGAATGAACTGCATGAATGGTGGATATCTTTTATAAATGTTTTGATATTGCACAGTAATTGAGAGAGTGACCTAGATGAACTTAGAAATGTCTCGATAATTTTGATGTTTTGATATTGCATGACATGAGTGACATGGATGAATTATGAATCATTGTTTTAAATGTTTTGATATGGCACAGTATTTTAGAGATGAATGACATATATGAATGAATTTAGTATTACATATTTCAGTAATTTAGTATTACATAATTTGTAGGTGTTGTTTGTGTTGTATTTAATAGCCCTATGTGTATCCCCCTGACCCTCAAGGACTAGAGGTGGAAATTAGCTGTTGCAGCTACAATCTGGTACAAACATCTCTGCTCAATGAGCATAATGTAATTGTATGCTGTCCTTGCACAAATAAATATAGAAAAAAAAACATGTCTTCCCCCTTTAATCATAAAGACTGAGGCCTTTTTGTTCAGTGTTACACTGTCTACACACAGTACATACATTCCACAGTCCACAGTGTCCATCCCATCCAACACAAAGCTTCAAAACAACAGAAGAATTTACTGTGTACAGTTCCAGTAAAAAATAAAAATGCCGTATCGTCTCTTCTGTTTGGGTCTGACCACAGCACCTCATCCACATCACAGGCTGCGTTTGTCCTGACTGAGTAGTAATGTCACCTAACATGGCCAATCCAGCCATGAAAAGCATCAGCGGCTGCATCTCCACGTGTCTTCCAGAGCTTGGAGAAGGGTTAGACGTGTTTGTGGATTTCTGTCATACACTTTCCATCTCCAGGCAGAAAAAGAATTCCTGGCCAGAGACTTCAACAACTGCACGCTGGCCGATGATGTTCTTTCCCCTCCTTCTTCTTTTTGTGAGGATGAATCCAACCTCATCAGTGAAGATGAACTGGTGGTCCACTGCAGCCACCTCCAGCTCAAGAACCCTCTGAAATTCACATGACCATATCAGAAACAGTGGAGTGCTCACTGCTGTGAAGCACCACCATTATGATTACAGTACTGAGACTCTGTATCACTTGTATCACGTATTAGAGTGGTTTAGCTCTTACCTGGTTGGTAGAACTTTTAGTGTGTCTGTTGATAATGTGATGTCTGAGTCTGCTGACCTTTTGTGGGGTGTGCCACAGGGCTCGGTTCTGGGACCTATTTTATTTCTTTTGTATATCATCCCTTTTGGCAAGTTGATCCAGCAGTTTTGTGACGTATCCTATCATCTCTATGCTGATGACCTGCAGCTGTACTGCTCCTTTAAAACAACTGAGACCAAGAAACTCAATTCTTTAACCAATTGTCTCACCAAAGTTAAGGAATGGCTCAGTGAAAACAGCTTGCAGCTGAACTCTGATAAGACTGAAACACTGATTGTTGCTCCGGAGAGGGCCGTGCCTGCTATCAGGCTGCACCTTGGTGAACTGAATAGTTCAGTTAAGGGCAGCCTGAGCAATCTTGGCATTATCTTGGATAAAGGGATGTCTCCGGAACATCATACGAAACAGTTAGTTAGGAATTGTTTTTTCCAGATCCGGAATATCTCTAAACTTCGAAAAATGGTGTCTTTTGAAGAGTTAGAGATGATTGTACATCTTTTATATCTTTGCGACTGGATTACTGTAACAGCCTGTTCACGTGTCTTAATAAGAAAGAACTGGCTCGTTTGCAGGTTGTGCAAAACTCTGCTGCACAGCTTCTGACCTGCACCCACAGGAGAGCCCATATTAGCCCAATACTCAAGTCCCTGCATTGGCTCCCTGTCTCATTTAGGATAAATTATAAAATCCTGGTGCTTACATTTAGAGCTCTGCACGGGCAGGCTCCGGAATACATCAAGGAACTGATCCAACCGTATGTGTCCACCAGGGGCCTGAGGTCCTCCAACCTGAACCTGCTGATGGTTCCCCGTACCTGTTTTAAAACTCGAGGGGACAGATCTTTTAAAGCCGTGGCGCCGCACCTTTGGAATGAGCTTCTCTGCTCCCTTCGCTCGATAGACTCTGTCAATGCTTTTAAAAAGCAACTTAAGACTCAACTTTTTAAAATTGCATTTTAGCTTGATCTTCTTTTAAATGTTTGTATGTGTTATTTTGTATTTACTGATTTTATCATGTGAAGCACTTTGTGACCCTGGTCTGTGAAAAGTGCTATATAAATAAAGTTTACTTAGTTTACTTACTTATACAGAGTTAAGAGTCTGCATCGACTTAGTGGTTCTATGGCAGACAGAAGACCTTCACGACCACCTCGTGTTGGTGATCTTTCAGTTCAGCAATACAAATAGTAAAATACTGAAATACAAAGTAGGAATACATTTCCCAAATACTTGAAACGTACTTTAGGATTCAAAAGGATTCAAAAGAATTTTACTGTCATATGCACAAAGGAACATGTTCCCTGCACAATGAATTGTGTCTACTGCATTTAACCCATCCTAATTGCCAGTTAGGAGCAGAAGTCGCCATAAGGCGCCCGGGGACCAGCTCTAGATGTACATCCCTGCTTTAGGTCACAGCAGGGCTGAGCAAACCATGACCGACCCAAAGACAAACAACACACACGTAACAGACATAAGCCGGCCTGGTACATAAACACATATAAAAAAGCACACACAAGGTAAGGAAGAGAAAAAAACCCTCAAGGTCACTGCCTTCGAGAAGCCACAACAATGAGGAAAAAACTCTTATCAGCACAGAGAACAGTAAACACAGACAAACAAGTCTATATATTTATTTTCACAGTCTGACAGAACAGTCCACAGGCAGTACTACTGTACTCACTGTGTACTGTATTGATAAGCAGTACTGCAGTTTTCTCGTGAGAGTAGATTTCTTACCTACTCTCATTTCAGAAAATCCAGATGATGGAAGCTACAGTGAACCTGCTCTAGTCTGTGCTCTTCGCCTCCCTCATTGTTAGACCACAGAGTCATCTCAGGGTCCCACTGGCGTTTAGGAGGATTTGCGTATGGATTGCATACAAAATTGACCCATATTCGCCAAACATCTGCAATATCCGTGTAACATGCCTGTATGAGTCGGCCGTCATCCGAACACGCCTGTGATCAACCGCAGAGGCACGCATGTCCGCAGCCAGGATTTTTGAGCTGTTCAAAAATCTGAATGTGCGAGCGCCTTGTGTGCAGTGTTTTGGAAAAAGTGTGTTTCAGAACTGCAGTTTGAGTGTAAAGCAGGAATTGTGCTTGTAGTTGATCAGAGTTGGTTCAGGGGATCGGTTCCATGTTGTGATTATTGTGTCTCAAGTAAATAGCAAATGAACTGCATTTATATAGCTCTTTTCCATCTGCATCAGACGCTCAAAGCGCTTTACAATTATGCCTCACATTCACCCCGATAAATGCCTCACATTACACCCTCCATAAATCCTACGTGATGTTGGAAGATAGGGTGGCTCTCTTAGAGAGCCGTGTCCATAAGCTAGAGCAGCTTCTTAGCGCAGTGGAGTTAGATGTTACAGGCACTCCAGATGAGGTTAATGCTGGCCCAGCTAGTGAGCCCATTAGCATTAGCCTAGAAACACCGGCTGTGGAGGACGTTTTTCGGACTGTGGCGAGGCAGAGGAAGCCCCGTAGGGCTTGGTGCCCGGTTGTAGCACCCCGATCACACTCGCCACTGCGAACTGTGAATCGGTTCTCCCCCTTGGATTTACCTGATGTGAATTCTCCGAGCCCACAAGTGACTTCCACTCCTATCTCCAGGCCGAAACACCGGACTTTAGTGATAGGGGATTCTATCACCCGCAAAGTCAGGTTACAGACGCCGGATGACGTTAAATGTATTCCTGGGGCCAGAGCTCCTGACATTGCATCCCATCTTAGGGTGCTGATGCTGCAGAAGGGAAGACAGACGAAGGAACATGACATGAGATATAGTCACATAGTTATTCACGTTGGCACCAATGACATCAGGATGAAGCACTCAGAGGTCACAAAAATGGACATAGACAGGACTTGTGACCTTGCCAGAAAGATGTGTCGGCATCGATTAATAGTATCTGGTCCCCTCCCCTCCTGGGGTACTGATGAGGCGTTTAGCAGGCTGACATCATTAAATAGGTGGCTGGCGCAGTTTTGTAGAGAGCAAGGCTTTAGCTTTATTGATAACTGGCCTTCGTTTTGGGGCCGCCGTGGCCTGCTGATGCCGGACGGCCTCCACCCTACTGGGGAAGGCGCCGCCATCTTGTCTGCGAACATAGATAGAGCTCTACAGGGAGGGTAACATTAGGAATCTACAGCAGGCCACGGAGCAGGTAATTAGAGACCCTGCAAGGCTTATGACAAATGTGGGTGTGGAATCCATTAGCTTAGTGGGGAAATTAGTGCAGAAAATCCACTATGGTGATAGTGCAGTTTATCTGCCAGGGAGGGAAATTCAACAAGTTGAGACAGTGGCCTGCTTCCGTAGTCGTGTCCATAAAAATCATAGAGGGATATGCTTTCCAAACTTAATGCCCATTACTATATTGGATGATGCTGAAATTGAGGATGGCCCAGTGGTTGTTCCAGCAATAGCAAAGATTTTGTGTCTGCTACCTACAATACGCGTGGAATGTCTTAACCTAAACCTACTTCTAGGCATCTTATATATGCCACTCTGGAACCACCCCTAAACCCAAACAGCTCAACTGTCAACCCCACTGAGGTCCTTAGACTGGGTCTCATTAACATAAGATCACTGTCCTCAAAATCATTGTTGATTAATGATTTAATTATTGATCATCATTTAGACATGATTGGGTTATGTGAAACCTGACTTAAACCTACAGCTGTCCTCCTCTTAAATGAAGCCTGCCCACCAGCATATACATTTAGTCACGTCCCTCGTGATGCAAAGCAAGGCGGTGGTGTAGCTCTTATTAATAAATCTAGGTTTTAGCTTATTAGCTGTTGGGGGTCACAAATATAACTCGTTTGAGCATCTGATTCTCCGCTCTGCTCAGGATATTACACATTGCCAAGGTCAGAATAAAAATCAGCCGTATTACTTTGTCACTGTATATAGGCCTCCTGGCCCATATTCTGAATTCTTAGATGAATTTGGTGCATTCATCTATAACTTGTCAACAAGAGCAGATAACATTTTGATCATTGGTGACTTTAACATTCATATAAATATGGCTTCTGATCCCCTCTGCAAATCATTTATGGAAATTGTGGATGCATTAGGATTTCGGCAATGCATTTGAGATTCGACGCACATTAGTTGAAATACCCAGGATCTGGTTCTCGCACGTGGTATTGCTGGTATTGCTGGTCTCTGATCACTCACTTATTAAGTTTACAGTTTCACTGCCATGTTTAGTGGAACAACAACCTTATTTATCACTGCAGCGATGCATCAACTCCTCAACTAAGACTGAACTAGAAGCTAGACTGCCTGATGTCTTAGCCTCACTTTTGACAAATACCCAGTCAGTAGACAGACTTGTGGATAGTTTAAACTCAGTGTTAAAAACTACACTCGACATGATTGCACCACCTGTGTTGAAACCGCGCTCCCCCAAATCACAATCACCTTGTTTCAATGATTACCTGCGTGACCTCAAGCATAAAGCAAGAGGTCTAGAACGGAAATGGCGTTGTTCAAAATTAGAAGTATTTCACCTTGCGTGGCGTGATGCTATCTTAGACTATAAGCATGCATTATTGGTGGACCTATTACTCTGATTTGATCAACAAAAACAAGCATAACTCAAAATTCTTGTTCGACACGGTGGCAACACTTATTCATGGACCTGTAGCTCACTCTCCTTTTACAGCACAAGATTTCCTGGATTACTTTGAGAAGAAAATAGATGACATTAGGTTGAACATATCCCAGTATGCCTTAACCCAGCCACTACACCCTGCTATTGAGGTGGGTGCCACTACTGAGGTATTACCTAGATTTACAGAATTTGATCGTATCTCTCTAGACATGCTGACGAAACTCGTAACGTCAACAAAAAGCACAACCTGTTTATTTGATCCTATACCAACAAAACTGTTTAAGGACCTGTGGCCCACTCTTGGGCCGACTGTGCTGGAAATTATTAATCTTTCTTTAACTTTCTTTCTTTTCTTCCTTTAACTGTTCCTAAACATTTCAAATCTGCAGTGATTAAACCATTACTTAAGAAACCTAATCTTGACCCTAGTGTATTGAAAAACTATTGGCCGATATCAAATCTATCATTTTGCTCTAAAATTCTGGAAAAAGTGGTGTCACGGCAGCTCATACACTGTCTTACTGAGAATAATCTCTTTGAGCCACTGCAGTCTGCTTTTAGAAAATATTATTCCACAGAGACGGCTCTCACTAAAGTGGTGAATGATCTTCTGCTTACAGTGGATTCAGACACCACTATGGTTCTGTTGCTGTTAGATCTCAGTGCTGCATTTGATAGAGTGGATCATCATATTCTACTTGATAGGCTGGAAAATCATTTTGGGATTACTGGGAGTGTCCTTGCATGGCTGACGTCATATCTGACCAGTCGTTCTCACTGTGTTTTGTACAGTAACACTACCTCTAACCTTAGTGACATGAAATTTGGGGTTCCTCAGGGGTCTGTCTTAGGCCCCCTGCTTTTCTCCCTTTATATAGCATCCCTTGGGCACATATTGCGGCGTTTTGGGATTACCTTTCACTGCTACGCAGATGATACTCAGTTATATATGCGATAACTGCTGGTAATCTCGTTCACATAAAATCCTTAGAAGATTGCTTTGCAGCAGTGAGAAGTTGGATGTCTAGAAACTTCCTACTTTTAAACTCTGATAAGATTGAAATGATGGTTCTTGGTCCAGTGAGACATCGGCATCAATTTGACCAATTAACACTCAGACTAGGCTTGTGTGTCATACATCACACTGACAAAGTGAGGAACCTTGGGGTAATTTTTGATCCTTCGTTGTCCTTTGGTCTCCATATTAGAAATATTACTAGGACTGCTTTCTTCCACCTACGAAATATAGCGAAGATTCGTCCCATCCTGTCTATGGCTGATGCTGAGACCCTGATCCATGCGTTCATCTGTTCTAGATTGGACTACTGCAATGTTCTATTTTCTGGTTTATCGCAGTCTAGCATTAGGGCTCTCCAATTGGTTCAGAATGCTGCAGCCAGACTTTTGACACAAAGCAGAAAGTTTGACTACATTATACCCATTTTGGCGTCTCTTCACTGGCTTCCTGTCCCAGTGAGATCAGATTTTAAGGTTCTACTACTAACGTATAAAATTATTCATGGACTGGCACCTCCTTACCTAGCTGACCTAATTAAACCTTACGTACCGGCCCGGGCCTTACGTTCTCAGGGTGCAGGAGTACTTTGTGTCCCTAGGGTGAATAAGAAGTCTGCGGGTCACAGAGCTTTCTCTTATTGTGCCCCTGTTCTGTGGAATGATCTCCCTGCATCAATAAAACAATCAGATTCTGTGGAGACTTTCAAGTCCAGACTTAAGACGCACTTATTTTCCCTTTCATATGTCTAGCATACTGGTACAGTTTTGTTTTATGTTTATTACTCTTTGAATTCATGTTATTAGTAATTGGAGTGGGCCGCGGCCTCAACTTCACCTAAATTCTGGGTCTTTTAATGAAGTTTAGGGCTAGCGGCCGGCGATCACCTTAGTATTTCTTCTGTTTTTCTTGTTGATTAATGCTGGCAAATTATACAGTATTTTTTGTCTTTCTGATGCCTGATTCTGTTTTTTCTCTGTTTAAGGTGCACCTCCATCCAGAGATGGGAGTTGTGTTTGTGTTGGCGATCCTCCTGTCCTGTGCACCAACAGCAATTCTTGTATATTCGTCCGTGAATTGTTCTGTGAATTATTTCTGTAATTTATGTTTGTAGCATGGCCCAAGCAGATGGTCACCCCTTTTGAGCCTGGTCTGCTTGAGGTTTCTTCCTCAGAGGGATTTTTTCCTTACCACTGTTGCTCTGGGGGTTGGTAAGGTTAGACCTTACCTGTGTGAAGCACCTTGAGGCAACTCTGTTGTGATTTGGTGCTATATAAAGGAAATAAATTGAAATTGAATTGAAGTTAAATAAAGCCACTCTGTTTATCTGACAACATAGCCCAGTCTTACTTTGCGCAGTGCAGCGGGTCTCCGTGAGGTCCAAGGCTGGACGCCGTCTGGTTCAGTCGACACTCTGTCTGCCACACAGGTTTTTCAGGGACCTTGACAAAGAGGCTCTGCCGGTCCGACCCACTCGGTTTCGTCAGTGGTGGAGATGATTTTTGTTATTGTGCTGTGATTTCGCGGCTGCAGTTCAAGTCGCTGTTGAACCTCTCAGCTGACCTGGATGTTTTTCTCTGCAGCACTCTGGAGTCTGGCTTGTCAGAATAAAGGTTTGAGAGTCTTTATTCTCTATCAAAAATCAAAAATTTGTCTTTCGTCATCATCTTTTGGAAGCTTGGTCAAATCAGAACTCAATGCAAAAATAGCTGACTTTAGAAGAAAAATGTGAAAGGAATTTGGAGTTTGATGAACAAAAAGGTTTTAATTTGAAAATTCAGATGAAGGAAGTTAAATGCTCCGGCGCGCTTAACTTGAAAAAAATTGCAAAAGTTATCTGTCGAAAAAGTAAAGTAAATTCTTGTCGGTGCGCCAAACAAGAATGAGTCTTAAGTAGCACGTGGCTTCAAACAAAGAGTCATAAATTTTCTTGACGGATAATGCAGCGTCTTTAGACTCAAGAAAAAGAAAGGAAGTGAAAGAGAGTAAGAGCGAAGAGTAAAAAGCGTAAGAGTAAAGAGCGAATTCCCGGGCGCGAGCTCTTTTAAAGGGTTAACAAGCTCCACCCCCAAGAATTCTGTGTAACGTAGTTTCTGGAGTTTCCTTTGTCTAGTTTTATATATATAAATCAGCGTGGCTCCAACATTCCGCTTTGAAACCAAACCAAGTCCTGCAGGCTAAATCTTGTAACTGGTTTACCTGGAATTATATACCACACACATATATATAAAAGAACACACTAAGTAAATGTTCCCCAATGAACAGAGTCTAACACATCAAATATAATACTTTCATGCATAAATAGAAAACAGTGACATGTTTCCTTGTCTCTTTTTTTCCTTTTGTTCTTTCGTTACAACAATACAATGGTTAATTAAATGTGGTTAGGATTTTCAGTCTAGTGTGAAAGACCTGTTTTTAGGACTTTTGGTGAGGAAAGTATGTTTTCCTGTGGAGGGTTCTTTATGGTAAGAGGGGAGCTGAGACATCTGGTTTGGGGTACTGATAAGAGAATTCACAGCTCCGTGGGGAACTTTGGTGAGTTTTAAATCCTGAATATGGTTTGGGTTTTTGACACAGATCCAAGCTGTGCCTGGCTTAGAGCGTCTCCTCTTTGACACCTGGAGATATACCAGGCCTTGCTGTATGGAGTTTATCTTTGTTTGAAGAAAGTCCATGGCCTCTTCTTAATGCAAGCTTAAGATGTTGGTTGTTTGATCACAGCTTTCCGCTACACCAGGATGAACTCATTCATTCCACTCTCCATGAACGTTACCCTAGGGTGAGCAGTGTCACACTTGTGAATCTAACAGCAAGCTAGATATTAACATCTAAAGTTAGTACAAAACACCATTTTCATAAAATGTGACAGTAAAAATGGCAAATAAAGTCTCTATCTGTGTCTATCTATTTTAAATGAAATAATCCCTTCAAGGTACTCTTGACCTTGCATTCCTCATTTTTGCCTTCTGCTCCCTTTTTTTCAGCGTTCCGGTATTCTGTCAGCTCCGTTTGTGGCCGCCTGGTTCTTTTTTCCTGCCTCACCACACATTCGGGTCCAACCTTTGTCTCTGTGCTTCAGTGTCTCTGACAAGATTCCAGCATGATTCATTCCTGTTTGTTCAATAAACTGTGACCTTGGTTTCACCACAGTGGTCCAATGTGGTTAATTTGGTTCTACCCTAACAAAGGGACCAGTACTGTATGGTTTGTTACAGCACTAAGGCAGCCTTCTAAGTTTATTGACCCACCGTGAGGTCTAATCCAGCTCACAACCTGAAGCCCCTCCCTACGGGTAGCATCTACAGTGATGTTTTTTTTTTTTTACGGTTGGGTGTTAGGACAGACTAAATGAACTCCAAAGCAGGACAGCCTAGACAGAGGTATGGATAGCAGCAACAATAGTTTATTAGATAAGTGAGTTCAACTCAGGAGTAGTCTTCATAGAAATGTTGAGTTCAACTGAGGAGAAGTTTTCTTCAAAAAGGTGAGTTCAACTGAGGAGTACTCTTCAAAAAGGTGAGTTCAACTGAGTAGTTTTCTTCAAAAAGGTGAGTTCAACTGAGGAGTACTCTTCAAAAAGGTGAGTTCAACTGAGGAGTACTCTTCAAAAAGGTGAGTTCAACTGAGTAGTTTTCTTCAAAAAGGTGAGTTCAACTGAGTAGTTTTCTTCAAAAAGGTGAGTTCAACTGAGGAGTACTCTTCATCCAAAAGGGGAGAAAAGAGAGGAATCTTCTTTGTAAGGGTTTAGAACAACTGAGGAGTAAGACTTCATATAAAAAGGGTGAGTTCAACACAAAGAGTCTTCCTCGCATTGCTTATTGCTCCCCAGCTCAGTCGCCATGTGTTGGAGTTCACTCCGGTGAATGAGAGGGTCACGTCCCTATGCCTTCGGGTCGGGGACAGGTCTCTCACTGTTGTCTCGGCCTACGGGCCGAGCGGCAGTGCAGAGTACACGACCTTCTTGGAGTCCCTGGGAGGGGTACTAGATAGTGCTCCGACTGGGGACTCCATTGTTCTCCTGGGGGATTTTAATGCCCACATGGGTGGCGACAGTGAAACCTGGAGGGGGGTGATCGGGAAGAACGGCCTCCCTGATCTGAACCCGAGTGGTGTTCAGTTGTTGGACTTCTGTGGTAGTCACAGTTTGTCCATCACGAACACCATGTTTGAGCACAAGGGTATCCATAAGTGCACGTGGCACCAGGACACTCTGAGCCGGAGGTCGATGATCGACTTTGTAGTCGTATCATCTGACGTTCGGCCACGTGTCTCGGACACTCGAGTGAAGGGGGGGCTGAGCTGTCAACCGATCAGCACCTGGTGGTGAGTTGGATCCGCTGGGAGGGGAGGAAGCCGGTCAGACCTGGTAGGCTCAAACGTATCGTGAGGGTCTGCTGGGAACGACTGGCGGAACCCTCTGTCAGCGAAATCTTCAACTCCCACCTCTGGGAGAGCTTCTCCCAGATCCTGGGGTAGGTTGGAGACATGGAGTCTGAGTGGACCATGTTCTCCACCTCCATTGTCAATGTGGCCGCTCGTAGCTATGGTCACAAGGTCTCTGGTGCCTGTTGCGGTGGCAATCCCTGAACCCGGTGGTGGACGCCAGAAGTAAGGGATGCTGTCAAGCTGAAGAAGGAGTCCTACTTCTCTTTGTTGGTAGGTGGGGCCCCGGAGGCAGATGACAGGTACCGGCAGGCCAAGCGTGCCGCAGCCCGTGCGAGTCTGGGAGGAGTTCGGGGAGGCCATGGAGGAGGACTATTCTGACAAACCATCCGACGCCTCAGGGGGCGGAAGCAGCTCTCCACCAGCACTGTCTATGGTGCGGGTGGGGAGCTGTTGACCCTGACTGGGGATGTTGTCGGGCGATGGAAGGAATACTTCAAGGATCTCCTCAATCCCATCGTCACGTCTTCCAAAGAGGAAGCAGAGACTGGGGACTCAGTTGCAGACTCATCCATTACCCAGGCCGAAGTCACCAAGGTGGTTAGAAAGCTCCTCGGTGGCAAGGCTCCTGGGGTGGATGAAATCCATCCTGAGTACCTTAAATCTCTGGATGTTGTGGGACTGTCTTGGCTGACACGCGTCTGCAACATCGCGTGGCGGTTGGGGACAGTGCCTCTGGATTGGCAGACCGGGGTGGTGGTCCCTCTGTTTAAGAAGGGGGACTGGAGGGTGTGTTCCAACTACAGGGGGATCACACTCCTCAGCCTCCCCGGTAAGGTCTATTCCAGAGTACTGGAGAGCAGAATTCGACTGCTAGTCGAATCTCGGATTCAGGAGGAGCAGTGTGGTTTTCGTCCTGGTTGCGGCACACTGGACCAGCTCTACATGCTCCATCGGGTGCTCGAGGGTTCATGGGAGTTCTTCCAACCAGTCCACATGTGCTTTGTGGATCTGGAGAAGGCGTTTGACAGGGTCCCTCTGGGCACCCTGTGTGGGGTGCTCCGGGAGTACGGGGCTCGGGGTCCTTTGTAAGGGTCCTTGTATGACCGCAGCAGGAGCTTGGTTCGCATTGCCGGTAGTAAGTCAAACCTGTTTCCAGTGCACGCTGGCCTCTGCCAGGGCTGCCCTTTGTCACCGGTTCTGTTCATTATCTTCATGGACAGAATTTCTAGGCACAGCCACGGTGTAGAGGGGGTCTGGTTTGGGAACCACAGAATCCCGTCTCTGCTGTTTGCAGACGATGTAGTTCTGTTGGCTTCGTCAAATCAGGACCTTCAGCGTGCACTGGGGCGGTTTGCAGCCGAGTGTGAAGCGTCCGGGATGAAAATCAGCACCTCCAAATCCGAGGCCATGGTTCTTCACCGGAAAAAAAAGGTACAATCCACCAGCATTAAGTAAATAAACAAGCATTTCTTACCGGATGCCTCTTCAAACTTGTTTGTGAGTACTTATCCCCGCAGTAACTTTGGAGCACGTCTCCTACATGCTGCTGCTCCTGAGCCGGCTGCTAATATGCAGTCATTGTTCGTCAGTCAAAGCAGCCCGCGTGGGCGCATGCACATGAACAAAAGTTCCACCCAATAATAATCAGCTGCTCAGCGCAACACTGTATCCTCAGACAGACAGTATCCTCAGACAGGCTGCATCGTCAGACAGGCTGCATCCTCCGACAGGCTGTATCCACAGACAGGCTGCATCCTCACACAGGCTGTGTCCTCAGACAGGCTGTATCCTCAGACAGATTGCATCCTCAGACAGGCTGCATCTTCAGACAGGCTGTATCCTCAGACAGGCTGCATCCTCAGACAGGCTGTATCCTCAGACAGGCTGCATATTCACCCATTAATAATCACTTGCTCAGCGCGACACTTCCCATTCGAGCTTCAAGTGTCCCGCGATGAAGGTCGCACAAAATCATACCTCCTTAACATCGCCGCCTTGCTCCTCCACTGGAAGAAGGACAATGAGATGCCTCACGTCCCTGTGAAGTACTGTACCATTGAGCCTTCCCTTCTGATCCCGGGGTACAGACCTGTCAGGCGTAGTGTAACTGCGTGTCCCGGCGTGACAAGAACATCCACATCCCTCACGACTCCTTTATGGTCTGGAACTGCAGTAACGACCCTCCCGAGCCGGAACTGACCGAGCAAGGCACTCTGATCACACAGCCAAACCACGTCTCCAACAGCAACGTTCCTCTCTGCAGTATGCCACTTACTTCTTATAAAGAGGTTAGGGCGATCAAGCTGCGACCAGGATCTCCAGAAAGTGTTAACTTGAGTGTGTATTTCTTAAAATCTCTTATATGGGTAGTTTTCAAAACTGAACGCACTGAAGTCGCCTTCTTGAGATGCCCGTCTCATCAGTAGCGAATTTGGTCTAACAAAATGAATGCAGTCTTCTTGCCACTGGACCCTTGCATCAATGGGTCGTTCATTGGCCAAATTAGCTGCTAGTTGGAGCATGGTGAGAAACTTATTAAAGGTAAGGTCAGCTGTTTTGCCCCAGCTTTGCAGAGCTCTCTTTGCAACCCGCACGGCTGCTTCAGCTGCTCCATTGTGATGTGGTGAGTCAGCCGGTAGCACCTTCCAAGACCATCCAGTTCCACTCCTGGCTGCATACTCCTCCAGGCCCGCAGTATTTTGCGCCTCCAGGAACTTGTAGACATCCTGAAGCACTGGTTTGGCCCCAACAAAGTTGGTCCCGCGGTCAGACCATACCTTCTGGGGGTGACCTCGGAGAGAAACAAACCTTTGGTAAGCCATAAGAAAACTTTCGGAAGACATGCCGCTGACCAGTTCAATATGGAGAGCTCGACTTGCCATACAACTAAATAGTACTCCCCATACATTCATAGTCACTCTTCTTTTAACATCATACTTCACACTGTAGGGCCCAAACATATCAACTGCTGTAAACTGAAAGGGAGCAGCAGGCCTGGTACCTTCGACAGGTAATTCACCCATCACCTCTCCATACAATGCATGAGTTTACAGCTTTTTTAGCAAGTCTTCGCCCTTGCACAATCCAAGCCCTTTTCCTTATCCTTAGCAATGTTCCAGCAGTCCCTTCATGCCCCTTCTGATGGCTTTCATGCACCAAGAGGACCCCAAGCCAGCAGCCAGAAGGTAAGAGCAGAACACCGACTTTATCCTCTTTAAAGTGTTGAATTTGGCCCCCACATACCAGCAACCCACTAGCTCCATCCTTATACACAACAAGCCTGTCTATGATAGTACTAGAAAAGATTACGCCCTTCTGAGCTGCCAGGCACAAATCATGGAAGGCGTCCTCTCGCTCTAACTGAGTGGGGACACCTTGCAATGGGACCACCTCCCACTTTGATCTTCCTCCAGTCTTGGCACGAAGGAACCTCTTTGCTGCCCTCCAAACAAGAGCAAATGTCCTCAACAGCTTGCTCAGGTCACTAAACCGTGTGACATCAATAAGTGCTTTTCCAGCACCTTCATAGGGAGGTCTACGCAGGCCCAGCTGGACAGGGATTGTGGTTATCTCTAATTCATCTGTGCTGCCTCGAGTTGCAGCAGCTACAAATGCTTTCTTCTGCAATCTAATAATACCATCCCTTGCAGCCGCAGCAACATCCTTTGCAGATTTCACTGGCCATTCAGTCTCTGAAAGGTATAAAAGTAATCCAAATGTATTTACATACATACATGTAATCCACATGTGTTCTTTCAAAGTAATCCTACCCAACCAACTGCTCTGGATTTTGCCAATTCTGTTTGCGAAGAAGGTCTGATATCCATAGCTCTCCCTCTGTACCACACCTAAAACAGTCTGGCTATCCACTAGATGATACCACTTCTTCAACTGAATCCTGCAGTGTCTTTCAAATCAAATCAAATCAGTTTTATTTATATAGCGCCAAATCACAACAAACAGTTGCCCCAAGGCGCCGACGCCTTGGGGCAACGTACTTCTTTGGAAGTACTTCTTCAGTCTGGCGGCGTAAACAGCTCCACAGACCTCAGCTTTCACAGAATCACCCTTATGGTCTAATGGAGTGAGCTTAGCTTTCGACTCAATGAGCCGCACAACAATTCCTTGGCAACATTCCCATCTCAGGTAAAGGACAGCTCCATAAGAGTGCTCACTTCCATCTGAAAATGTGATGCCAGAGGGTTCAGTCTCTGCCTTGAGAGGCGTTAATGCTCTAAGGAACCTAAGCTTGCCCAACTCAGCATAGCTCTCCAGCAGATTGATGGCATCCTCCCGAATTCCATCCGACAATGCTGTGTCCCATGTGACATCTGCGCCATTTCCTTGAGCCTTTGCCTCCTGGAAAGCTTTCCTCACAAGAATCGCCCCTTTCTGCTTAATGGGAGTTACGAGCCCAAGGGGGTCCTACAATCCAGTCACCTGACTCAGCAACTCCCGTCGGGTCAGAGGATTTGGTGTATGCTGTCTCACTTCCTCCTTCGACAAATGCTCCCCTAGTCTCATCTTCTGGCGTTTTTTTGAAAAGTTTACCGAGACCATAAAGTGGAGCTCATCTTTGACTGGCGTATAGCCCATCCAAAGCGCCTTATGATCCTCGTCAGAGAGCTGATTGGGGAGAATGAAAACTGAGGTGCCAGCAATCTTTGGGTCATGGGGTCCCCCTCCCACTTTGACCGGAGAAGACCTACGGCTTCAACTTAAATCCACCTGCTTTTAGGATTCGTCCGACATTTGCTGTTATACATTTCAACTGATCCCGGTCATTACAAGAGGTGAGTACGTCATCCACGTACGTATCCTCCTCCAGCACTCGCCGCTCTTATGTAAAATGAGAGAATTCTGGCAGGTTAGCAGTCTCTCGCACAGCGACTTGAGCGATTGCCTATGTTCACTCTGGTTATCGCATATTCAGCAATTTCCTCTTCTTCAGAGTCTCTCCATAAAAAGCGATGGAGATGCACCTCTCACTCTTCAAGCCAGACCAAGTTATTTTTGTTATGTCACCAAGGGCAGAAAAAACTCCTTGCTGAAATCTCAGGAGGATGGCACGTATGTTGTTCAGCACATCAGGTCCTTTGATGAGGAGACCGTTCACATACTTTGCCCTTTACACTTCTGACTACTGTTCCAGACGAGCCGTACTGGCGTAGTGGTGGAATGAGGGTTTGGGGCAACAAGGTGGCTGATGTACCAAACCGGACCAGTCCAACTCTCCAGTATGTTCTGTGACAACTTGACAGCAGCTCCCTGCTCAACCATCTCATTCAGTTGAGCCATATAAGCCGACTTCCATTCTGGGTCCTTAGACAACTGCCACTCTGTTCTCAAAAATGTCGCCTCCACTTCTCTGCGGTTGTTGGGCAAGGTTACAGGATCCTCAACCCAAGGATGTCTGGCATGCCAGTGAGGCTTATTGCAGTGATGGTCTCCAAGGGTATAAGTCAACCCATTCCTCACTTGCTCAAGCTCCCGCTCCTCTGAGAGGTCATCTCTTTCCCTCCTGGCTGGCACTTTCCACAGCGGCAACCCCCACACTTCGGCTCGCAGGCGGCACCAATACTGTCCCATTTCCACCATTCCAGAAAATTTTGGCTAACAGTTGACCTGGTCACCAGGGTGACCTGAGGTGCCTGGTCTGGGCCTTTGTAGATATGCTCCTGATACATCATAGCAGCTGTTCGCATGGAGCGGGCAAAGTGCGTTCTTGAGGTATGAGCAGTTATACTGGCTTCTTCAAAAAGATCTGGGTGGGTACCTGCCACAGTTGTCCCCAGTGGCCCATCCCACAAAACGAGATCTCCAATTGAACGCACTTTTTGAGGCACAAGCTGACCCTCTTTGTGACTGATGAGTAACTTTATCATTCTGGGCCTCACCAGTTCTCCAAGAGGGATATCTGGGAAGATCGCTTGTATTTTATTAAGGGACACATGGTGGTGGATTTCAGCAATACTATCCAGCCCATAGCACACAAGTTGGTGGGACTTCAGGGTACCTTTTGGGGTACTAACCCTGATCTTCAAAAAGTATTGCTTTGTCTCCACAGAAACCTGCATGCCTCCGACTCCATGAATCACCAAAGTCGCATCCTCGCTATTTAGATTTAACTCCCCAGCTGCCTCATGGGTTATATAATTTGTATCAGAAGCCAGGTCTACCAGCGTTCCTATTCTTTGGCCAGCATTCGCCGTAACTTCAAGGATCATCATCAAAACAGGAAACTCCTGCAGGGTCTGATCCCTTTGCAAGCCCTCACACACTGCTGAGTTCAGGGTTCTTACTGCCGTATTACAAAAGACCTTTCGGCACTGCTGGGCCAGCTCTGGGGGCAGTTTTGACATAAAATCTTCCTGGTCTTCGGTGCACTTTTTCCCACTTTGTCCGACTCTATCTACCTTTGGACCACCTTTTTGGGGTAAAATCTTCCTCCCAGGAGTGGGGCACAGAAGGTAATGATGCTCAGCAGCAACTCCTGCTTTACAGCTCTCATTTTTGCAAAGGAAGGTGGTCTTACACTCTCCATCATCATGGACCTCAAGGCAATTCTTGCAGGCCCCAAACTTTTGGATAGCTTCCTTCTTTTCCACCAGATTGAGAGCTTTAAACTTTTTCCACCGATACAGCCACTTACGACCACTGTCCCCAAAGATAATGCAAGCTTCTGGGAGATTGGCAGACCTGGTTGCTCTGGTTCTAGCTTGCTTTAGCTGACTCTTAGGCTCCTTCCTAGAGGGTTCGTCCTCCCTCAATTGCTCCAACTCCTCATAAATTGCCTCTTGACTTTTAAGAAATGAGAGCAGCATGTCAAAGTGGTCTTCCTGGGCTCCCACACTCCTCCTTTCTACTACAAACATAAGCCACTCCTTCTTAAGGACTTCCAGCAACTTGCTCTCCAAGGATTTTGTCATTAGTGGATTTTTCAAAGCTCCTGTATCACCCAGTTAACTTAGATTATTTAGCGCCTTCTCAACCACCCATATAAGGTCTACAATTTTCTTTGCTTGGTGACCTCTTACCGGGGGCAGCACCTGGAGCTCCTTGACTATCTCCAAAGCTATAGCAGATTTATTCCCAAAACGATTTTCAAGTATGCGGAAAATCTCATTTGCCGTCCCACAAGTTGATCGCCGGAGATCCCGAGCCACCTTCTCATCTAGACTGTCCAACAACTGGAACTTGCAGACCTCATTGGAACCCGTAGGCTCTCCTTGCCTCTGGAGCACCTCCCAGTCTTTCTTCCAACTGTGGAAGTTCCTTTTATTCCCATCAAATCTAGGGAGAGCAGTCGGCCTTAGCCTAATGGCTGGTGACTGGAAGCAGGGAACTGTGGCCCAACTGTCTTCATATTCCGCTTTTACTTGTATCAAAGTGACTTTCCCAGCTACAAGTTTAGCCGAGTGAACCTCAACTACTTTTATCCGGCGCTGAAAGTCTCCTTTCTCCTCCTCGGGAGGCCCATCGGTTCCACAGATAATATGCTTCTTTAGCCGAGGCCACGCATATTTCTAACTGGTTAAGCATGAAATCATATGTTGTGTGGGCCGCTGAAGAGGAGGTACTGCTGGCCCACCACCACAAGATGGCGCCCTGCTTCAAGCATGAGAGGGCATCGGAGCGACCAGGAGTGACAGCTGTCACTCATCATCCGTACCAGCTGTCACTCATCCACTACTCATCACCACCATCATAAAGGCCGGACTGCAACTCCACCTCCCCGCAGAGAAATCAGCTACCATTCAGGTAATATTCTCTGCTGTACTTAACACTGATTAATAGTCTGAACTTCTTTGCAGCCGTTTTCCTGTGGGTGATGCTTTATCTGTGGGATTGGCATTTGGTGTGATCAGCGACGGCTTCGCTTCACACCCCAACCAGATAAGTGGTTAGACAGGAGCTGCATGAGTGTGTGATTGGAGGTGGAGGTGCTCCCTCCTTACTGAATACAGACTGGGGGATTACTGAGTGTGCGAACTCACACTCATCAGGACTGTCTCTGTTCTCTGCCAGCAGTACCGGGTCTGACTGCTGAAGACAGCAGCCACCTGGGGCGCAGGGCTTGGTGGCTCCAGTGTTCTTCAGCTCCGTTGGTGGTGGAAGCTGTGTGGGATCCGGCTCTTCTCTTGCCAGGCGTCTTCTATCGTCGAGCCTGCCCACACGTCACCTGGTGTATAATTGACAGTCCACCATATTGTTATTGTCTGTATGTCGTTGTGCGATTCACATTAAATTGTTACTTTTGGCTTATCCATTGTCCGTTCATTAACGCCCCCTGTTGTGGGTCCGTGTCACGACACTTTCACAACATCATATGCCTCCAGTTTTACTCCTGTTGCAGCGGAGGATACTCTCTCACACTCTTCCTCTGCCAATTCGAGGCAGGTGGAGAGCTCTGGGTGCCCAAAATAATCCCATATAGTCTTCTGAATTATACCTTGCACCTCCTCCAGCCTCCACTCACATTCTCTTGCCGTGCTTTTGATGTCCTCATACATTTCCTCTTTTGCGGAGGAGTCAGCCTCTCCACCCCAAGCCTCGAAGGATGCAGCTTCCAGGTCATCATTTGTGTCAATGACTTTATCAGCCTTGACCGCAATCCTGCTGAAGGCCTCCTTTAAGTCAACCACTGATGCAACATGCTGTTGCACATTCTGGTTATTGCATTGGCCAGCCGAGTGAACTGCCTTTTAGCGGTAGTCCTGCTGGTTTTCAGCTGCTGCAGGCTCTTTGAGTCTGACATTTGGAACTGAGCTTTTAGAGCTTTGAGCACTGGGCTTTAGAGCTTTGGGCGCTGGGCTTTAGAGCTTTGGGCGTTGGGCGCTAGAGCTTTGGGCGTTGGGCGCTGGGCTTTAGAGCTTTGGTGTTATGTGTCGACTCGGGTTGAGGAGCGGACCTGCGTCTGACGGAACCCAGCGCTAAAATAACCAGAAAGCGGTTCCAATAACAAAAACAATTTATTTTTTCACCCTCTGGTGCATAATAAAGTGTAGAAACTAAAACAGCGTCATTCTGGTGGAGTGAAGGCTGGCACGCTCTCCAGCGCCCAAAAGGATCGAAGCCCGGCGCCTCTGGACTCACTGTTACCGCCAAACACCCCCCAGGTGGACACGACAAACCGACTCTCTGCGAAGGATAGAAGAGGTGAGGTAAGTCAGCAGTTACAACCAATATCCTTCAAAAGACACACACCATCAGCAACACATTCAGGTCTGTATTTTAAGCTTTATGCAAATGAGCAGCTTCTCACAACAGGTGGAGGATCAGTTGTCCGCACGCCACAGCAGTGAGAAGCGAGCTGCACAATTCTCATCACAATTCAAATATACTGCGTAACAAAATACCAAGTTACTATCAACAAGTAGTCAAACAATGAATCACCTCTGATGTGTGCTGACAGCATGTGTCCCTCACCCTTCCTGCTTCACAGGCACGATGTGTCAAACCCAGGCGCGGTCCTCAGCGTCTCACAAACGAACATCACAAGGTCGAGTTCCCGGCAATTCTGCTTGAATCACACATGGCTTAAATGCAGAACGCCATCTCATTATCTGCTTCAGCTGAAAGTCTTTAAGGCTGCACGTGAGCACCATCCACAGGTGCTGCACATACTGTTGATGAGGGTGAAGGACTCTTCAGCCAGCACCTTCTCCACAGACAAATCAGTTTTCATACCACCTGGAGAGCAAAGAAAAGAAAAGAACACCAAAATGTCCAGCCACCCCCGCCCCCCCCCCCCCCCAACACACAACATTTGGGCGTTGGGCGCTGGGCTTTAGAGCTTGAACATTGGGCGCAAGGCTTTAGAGCTTGAGCGTTAGGTGCTGGGCTTTAGAGCTTTGCACAGCCGGTTTTTACTGTCAAGTGTACATTGACTGTGCGGTGCCCCACACTTGAAAAGAGGTGTACCCACAAGTTGAAGATCTGCATGGATTTACTCAGGCTGAAGCATTAAGTTTCTTTCCTTTCTTTCCTTTATTAGGAGTTTACTTATTTTTCTTCATTTCCCACAAAGCCAGGTAAAAACCTTAAACACAGATACACATATACCTTACTTACAATGAAAATTATAAACCACAATAAATTCATATAAAAATGGTAATTCATTTCTATGCATAATTAAAAATCTCAAACAGCTCACTTTAACTCATTTAGCACAATTCAAAGTCTAAAATCAGCTGCATGATTACCAAATACTATTAATTAATTTACAACATCCAACTAATAATTAATTTCACAATTACTACATTGCACTATGCCCAATAACCAAGATTATTTGCCCTTTAACTGTTGTGTGGGCCGCCAGAAGAGGAGGTACTGCTGGCCCACCACCAAAGGGCGCCCTGCCTGAAGAGGGGGCGCTGCCGCCACGGACACAGTCGGGAGTGACAGCTGTCACTCATTAACTCCTGACTGATTAGCTGTTTAATGCGCGCATCTAAACCACAAGCACTTAGACTGGTAGTAAAAGTCTTAGCACAATCTACCACAGCCCACACATGACAATCCACCAGCATTAAGTAAATAAAAAAAGCATTTCTTACCGTCTGCTTCTTCAAACTTGTTTCTGAGTACTTATCCCCACAGTAACTTTGGAGCACGTCTCCGACATGCTCTATATCTGGTGCAGCTGTGAGAGGGCTGCTAATATGCAGTCATTGTCCGTCAGTAAAGCAGCCCGGGCGGGCGCATGCACATGAACAAAAGTTCCACCCAATAATAATTAGCTGCTCAGCACGACACTGTATCCTCAGACAGGCTGCATCCTCAGACAGGCTGCATCCTCAGACAGTCTGTATCCTCAGACAGTCTGTATCCTCAGACAGGCTGCATATTCAGACAGTCTGCATATTCAGACAGGCTGCATCCTCAGACAGGCTGCATCCTCAGACAGTCTGTATCCTCAGACAGGCTGTATCCTCAGACAGGCTGCATCCTCAGACAGTCTGTATCCTCAGACAGTCTGCATCCTCAGACAGGCTGCATCCTCAGACAGTCTGTATCCTCAGACAGGCTGCATATTCAGACAGTCTGTATCCTCAGACAGGCTGCATCCTCAGACAGGCTGCATCCTCAGACAGTCTGTATCCTCAGACAGGCTGTATCCTCAGACAGGCTGCATCCTCAGACAGTCTGTATCCTCAGACGGGCTGCATCCTCAGACAGTCTGTATCCTCAGACAGGCTGCATATTCAGACAGGCTGCATCCTCAGACAGGCTGCATCCTCAGACAGTCTGTATCCTCAGACAGTCTGCATATTCAGACAGGCTGCATCCTCAGACAGGCTGCATCCTCAGACAGGCTGCATCCTCAGACAGGTGTATTCTCAGACAGGCTGTATCTTCAGACAGGCTCTATCCTCAGACAGGTGTATCCTCAGACAGGCTGTATCTTCAGACAGGCTCTATCCTCAGACAGGTGTATCCTCAGACAGAGCATGTTCTCAGACAGGTTGCATTCTCAGACAGGTTGCATCCTCAGACAGGCGGCATTCTCAGACAGGCTGCATTCTCAGACAGGCTGCATCTTCAGACAGGCTGCATCCTCAGACAGGCTGTATCCTCAGACAGACCGCGTTCTCAGACAGGCTGCATTCTCAGACAGGTTGCATCCTCAGACAGGCGGCATTCTCAGACAGGCTGCATTCTCAGACAGGCTGCATCTTCAGACAGGCTGCATCCTCAGACAGGCTGTATCCTCAGACAGACCACGTTCTCAGACAGGCTGCATCCTCAGACAGGCTGCATATTCAGACAGGCTGCATCCTCAGACAGGCTGCAAATTCAGACAGGTTGCATTCTCAGACAGGCTGTATCCTCAGACAGGTTGTATCTTCAGACAGCCTCTATCCTCAGACAGGTGTATCCTCAGACAGACCACGTTCTCAGACAGGTTGCATTCTCAGACAGGCTGCATCCTCAGACAGGCTGCATCCTCAGACAGTCTGCAACCACAGACAGGCTGCATTCTCAGACAGGCTACATCCTCAGACAGGCTGCATATTCAGACAGGTTGCATTCTCAGACAGGCTGCATCCTCAGACAGGCTGCATTCTCAGACAGGCTGCCTCCTCAGACAGGCTGCATCCTCAGACAGGCTGCATTCTCAGACAGGCTGCATCCTCAGACAGGCTGCATGCTCAGACAGGCTGCATGCTCAGACAGGCTGCATCCTCAGACAGGCTGCATATTCAGACAGGTTGCATTCTCAGACAGGCTGCATCCTCAGACAGGCTGCATCCTCAGACAGGCTGCATATTCAGACAGGTTGCATTCTCAGACAGGCTGCATCCTCAGACAGGCTGCATCCTCAGACAGGCTGCATCCTCAGACAGGCTGCATTCTCAGACAGGCTGCATATTCAGACAGGTTGCATTCTCAGACAGGCTGCATCCTCAGACAGGTGTATCCTCAGACAGGCTGCATTCTCAGACAGTCTGTATCCTCAGACAGGCTGCATCTTCAGACAGGCTGCATTCTCAAACAGGGTGTATCCTCAGACAGGCTGTATCTTCAGACAGGCTCTATCCTCAGACAGGTGTATCCTCAGACAGACCACGTTCTCAGACAGGCTGCATTCTCAGACAGGCTGCATTCTCAGACAGGCTGTATCCTCAGACAGGCTGCATCCTCAGACAGGCTGCATCCTCAGACAGGTGTATCCTCAGACAGACCACGTTCTCAGACAGGCTGTATCCTCAGGCAGGCTGCATCCTCAGACAGGCTGTATCCTCAGACAGGCTGCATCTTCAGACAGGCTGCATCCTCAGACAGTCTGTACCCTCAGACAGGCTGTATCCTCAGACAGGCTGCATATTCAGACAGGCTGCATCCTCAGACAGTCTGTACCCTCAGACAGGCTGCATCCTCAGACAGGCTGCATCCTCAGACAGTCTGTACCCTCACACAGGCTGCATATTCAGACAGGCTGCATCCTCAGACAGGCTGCATCCTCAGACAGGCTGCATCCTCAGACAGGCTGTATCTTCAGACAGGCTCTATCCTCAGACAGGTGTATCCTCAGACAGACCACGTTCTCAGACAGGCTGCATCCTCAGACAGGCTGTATCCTCAGACAGGCTGTATCCTCAGACAGGCTGCATATTCAGACAGTCTGCATCCTCAGACAGGCTGCGTCCTCAGACAGGCTGCATCCTCAGACAGGCTGCATCCTCAGACAGGCTGTATCCTCAGACAGGCTGCAACTTCAGACAGGCTGCATTCTCAGACAGGCTGCATCCTCAGACAGGCTGCGTCCTCAGACAGGCTGCATCCTCAGACAGGCTGCAACTTCAGACAGGCTGCATTCTCAGACAGGCTGCAACTTCAGACAGGCTGTATCCTCAGACAGTCTGCAACTTCAGACAGTCTGCAACTTCAGACAGGCTGCATTCTCAGACAGGCTGCAACTTCAGACAGGCTGTATCCTCAGACAGTCTGCAACTTCAGACAGTCTGCAACTTCAGACAGGCTGCATTCTCAGACAGGCTGCAACTTCAGACAGGCTGTATCCTCAGACAGGCTGCAACTTCAGACAGGCTGTATCCTCAGACAGGCTGCATATTCAGACAGTCTGCATCCTCAGACAGGCTGCGTCCTCAGACAGGCTGCATCCTCAGACAGGCTGCATCCTCAGACAGGCTGTATCCTCAGACAGGCTGCAACTTCAGACAGGCTGCATTCTCAGACAGGCTGCATCCTCAGACAGGCTGTATCCTCAGACAGGCTGCGTCCTCAGACAGGCTGCATCCTCAGACAGGCTGCAACTTCAGACAGGCTGCATTCTCAGACAGGCTGCAACTTCAGACAGGCTGCATCCTCAGACAGTCTGCAACTTCAGACAGTCTGCATTCTCAGACAGTATGCAACTTCAGACAGGCTGCATTCTCAGACAGTCTGCAACTTCAGACAGGCTGTATCCTCAGACAGTCTGCAACTTCAGACAGGCTGCATTCTCAGACAGTCTGCAACTTCAGACAGGCTGTATCCTCAGACAGTCTGCAACTTCAGACAGTCTGCATTCTCAGACAGGCTGCATCCTCAGACAGGCTGCATTCTCAGACAGGCTGCAACTTCAGACAGGCTGCAACTTCAGACAGGCTGTATCCTCAGACAGTTTGCAACTTCAGACAGGCGGCATTCTCAGACAGGCTGCAACTTCAGACAGGCTGCATTCTCAGACAGGCTGTATGTTCAGACAGGCTGCATCCTGTCACAATGTGTTTGTCTGTGTGGGTGTGAATGTGTTTGTTTGTGTGGTTGTGTATGTGTTTGTTTGTGTGGGTGTGAATGTGTTTGTTTCTGTGGTTGTGTATGTGTTTGTTTGTGTGGGTGTGTATGTGCTTGTTTGTGTGGGTGTGAATGTGTTTGTGTGGTTGTGTATGTGTTTGTTTGTGTGGGTGTGTATGCATTGTTTGTGTGGGTGTGAATGTGTTTGTGTGGTTGTGTATGCGTTTGTTTGTGTGGGTGTGTATGTGTTTGTGTGGTTGTGTATGCATTTGTTTGTGTGGGTGTGAATGTGTTTGTGTGGTTGTGTATGCATTTGTTTGTGTGGGTGTGAATGTGTTTGTGTGGTTGTGTATGCGTTTGTTTGTGTGGGTGTGTATGTGTTTGTCTGTGTGGGTCTGTATGTGTTTTTTTTGTGTGGGTGTGAATGTGTTTGTTTGTGTGGATGTGTATGTGTTTGTCTGTGTGGGTCTGTATGTGTTTTTAGGGGGTGTGTGAATGTGTTTGTTTGTGTGGTTGTGTATGTGTTTGTGTGGGTGTGTATGTGTTTGTGTGGGTCTGTATGTGTTTTTTTTTGTGTGGGTGTGAATGTGTTTGTGTGGGTGTGTATGTGTTTGTCTGTGTGGGTCTGTATGTGTTTTTAGGGGGTGTGTGAATGTGTTTGTTTGTGTGGTTGTGTATGTGTTTGTGTGGGTGTGTATGTGTTTGTGTGGGTCTGTATGTGTTTGTGTGGGTCTGTATGTGTTTTTTTTGTGTGGGTCTGTATGTGTTTGTGTGGGTGTGTATGTGTTTTTTTTGTGTGGGTCTGTATGTGTTTGTGTGGGTGTGTATGTGTTTGTGTGGGTGTGAATGTGTTTATGTGGTTGTGTATGTGTTTGTCTGTGTGGGTGTGAATGTGTTTGTTTGTGTGGGTGTGTATGTGTTTGTCTGTGTGGGTGTGTATGTGTTTGTGTGGGTGTGTACGTGTTTGTTTCTATGGGTGTGAATGTGTTTGTTTGTGTGGGTGTGTATGTGTTTGTTTCTGTGGGTGTGTATGTGTTTGTTTGTGTGGGTGTGTATGTGTTTGTGTGGGTGTGTATGTGTTTGTCTGTGTGGGTGTGAATGTGTTTGTCTGTGTGGGTGTGTATGTGTTTGTGTGGGTCTGTATGTGTTTTTTTGTGTGGGTCTGTATGTGGGTGTATGTGTGGGTGTGTATGTGTTTGTGTGGGTGTGTATGTGTTTATGTGGTTGTGTATGTGTTTGTCTGTGTGGGTGTGAATGTGTTTGTTTGTGTGGGTGTGTATGTGTTTGTCTGTGTGGGTGTGTATGTGTTTGTGTGGTTGTGAATGTGTTTGTTTGTGTGGGTGTGTATGTGTTTGTCTGTGTGGGTGTGTATGTGTTTGTGTGGGTGTGTACGTGTTTGTTTCTATGGGTGTGAATGTGTTTGTTTCTGTGGGTGTGTATGTGTTTGTTTGTGTGGGTGTGAATGTGTTTGTTTCTGTGGTTGTGTATGTGTTTGTTTCTGTGGGTGTGTATGTGTTTGTTTGTGTGGGTGTGAATGTGTTTGTGTGGTTGTGTATGTGTTTGTTTGTGTGGGTGTGTATGTGTTTGTTTGTGTGGGTGTGTATGTGTTTGTGTGGGTGTGTATGTGTTTGTTTGTGTGGGTGTGAATGTGTTTGTTTCTGTGGTTGTGTATGTGTTTGTGTGGGTGTGTATGTGTTTGTTTGTGTGGGTGTGTATGTGTTTGTGTGGGTGTGAATGTGTTTATGTGGTTGTGTATGTGTTTGTCTGTGTGGGTGTGAATGTGTTTGTTTGTGTGGGTGTGTATGTGTTTGTCTGTGTGGGTGTGTATGTGTTTGTGTGGGTGTGTATGTGTTTGTGTGGTTGTGTATGTGTTTGTGTGGTTGTGTATGCGTTTGTTTGTGTGGTTGTGTATGTGTTTGTCTGTGTGGGTGTGTATGTGTTTGTGTGGGTGTGTATGTGTTTGTGTGGTTGTGTATGTGTTTGTGTGGTTGTGTATGCGTTTGTTTGTGTGGGTGTGTATGTGTTTGTCTGTGTGGGTCTGTATGTGTTTTTTGTGTGGGTGTGAATGTGTTTGTTTGTGTGGTTGTGTATGTGTTTGTGTGGGTGTGTATGTGTTTGTGTGGGTCTGTATGTGTTTTTTTGTGTGGGTCTGTATGTGTTTGTGTGGGTGTGTATGTGTTTGTGTGGGTGTGAATGTGTTAATGTTGTTGTGTATGTGTTTGTGTGGGTCTGTATGTGTTTGTGTGGGTGTGTATGTGTTTTTTTTTGTGTGGGTCTGTATGTGTTTGTGTGGGTGTGTATGTGTTTGTGTGGGTGTGAATGTGTTAATGTGGTTGTGTATGTGTTTGTCTGTGTGGGTGTGAATGTGTTTGTTTGTGTGGGTGTGTATGTGTTTGTGTGGTTGTGAATGTGTTTGTCTGTGTGGGTGTGTATGTGTTTGTGTGGGTGTGTACGTGTTTGTTTCTATGGGTGTGAATGTGTTTGTTTGTGTGGGTGTGTATGTGTTTGTTTCTGTGGGTTGTGTATGTGTTTGTCTGTGTGGGTGTGTATGTGTTTGTCTGTGTGGGTGTGAATGTGTTTGTGTGGGTGTGTATGTGTTTGTGTGGGTCTGTATGTGTTTTTTTTGTGTGGGTCTGTATGTGTTTGTGTGGGTGTGTATGTGTTTGTGTGGGTGTGAATGTGTTTATGTGGTTGTGTATGTGTTTGTCTGTGTGGGTGTGAATGTGTTTGTTTGTGTGGGTGTGTATGTGTTTGTCTGTGTGGGTGTGTATGTGTTTGTGTGGGTGTGTATGTGTTTGTTTGTGTGGGTGTGAATGTGTTTGTTTGTGTGGGTGTGTATGTTTTTGTTTGTGCGGGTGTGTATGTGTTTTTGTGTGGGTGTGTATATGTTTGTGTGGGTGTGAATGTGTTTTTTTTTTGTCGGTGTGTATGTGTTTGTTTGTGAGGGTGTGTATGTGTTTGTTTGTTGGGGTGTGTATGTGTTTTTTTGTGTGGGTGTGTATATGTTTCTTTGTGTGGGTGTGTATGTTTTTGTTTGTGTGGGTGTGTATGTGTTTTGTGTGGGTGTGCATGTTTTTGTTTGTGTGGGTGTGTATGTGTTTGTTTGTGTGGGTGTGAATGTGTTTGTTTGTGTGGGTGTGAATGTGTTTGTGTGGGTGTGTATGTGTTTGTTTGTGTGGGTGTGTATGTGTTTGTTTGTGTGGGTGTGTATGTGTTTTGTGTGGGTGTGCATGTTTTTGTTTGTGTGGGTGTGAATGTGTTTGTTTGTGTGGGTGTGTATGTGTTTGTTTGTGTGGGTGTGAATGTGTTTGTTTGTGTGGGTGTGAATGTGTTTGTGTGGGTGTGTATGTGTTTGTTTGTGTGGGTGTGAATGTGTTTGTGTGGGTGTGAATGTGTTTGTTTGTGTGGGTGTGTATGTGTTTGTTTGTGTGGGTGTGAATGTGTTTGTTTGTGTGGGTGTGTATGTGTTTGTTTGTGTGGGTGTGAATGTGTTTGTTTGTGTGGGTGTGAATGTGTTTGTGTGGGTGTGTATGTGTTTGTTTGTGTGGGTGTGAATGTGTTTGTTTGTGTGGGTGTGGGATTGGCATTTGGTGTGATCAGCGACGGCTTCGCTTCACACCCCAACCAGATAAGTGGTTAGACAGGAGCTGCATGAGTGTGTGATTGGAGGTGGAGGTGCTCCCTCCTTACTGAATACAGACTGGGGGATTACTGAGTGTGCGAACTCACACTCATCAGGACTGTCTCTGTTCTCTGCCAGCAGTACCGGGTCTGACTGCTGAAGACAGCAGCCACCTGGGGCGCAGGGCTTGGTGGCTCCAGTGTTCTTCAGCTCCGTTGGTGGTGGAAGCTGTGTGGGATCCGGCTCTTCTCTTGCCAGGCGTCTTCTATCGTCGAGCCTGCCCACACGTCACCTGGTGTATAATTGACAGTCCACCATATTGTTATTGTCTGTATGTCGTTGTGCGATTCACATTAAATTGTTACTTTTGGCTTATCCATTGTCCGTTCATTAACGCCCCCTGTTGTGGGTCCGTGTCACGACACTTTCACAACATCATATGCCTCCAGTTTTACTCCTGTTGCAGCGGAGGATACTCTCTCACACTCTTCCTCTGCCAATTCGAGGCAGGTGGAGAGCTCTGGGTGCCCAAAATAATCCCATATAGTCTTCTGAATTATACCTTGCACCTCCTCCAGCCTCCACTCACATTCTCTTGCCGTGCTTTTGATGTCCTCATACATTTCCTCTTTTGCGGAGGAGTCAGCCTCTCCACCCCAAGCCTCGAAGGATGCAGCTTCCAGGTCATCATTTGTGTCAATGACTTTATCAGCCTTGACCGCAATCCTGCTGAAGGCCTCCTTTAAGTCAACCACTGATGCAACATGCTGTTGCACATTCTGGTTATTGCATTGGCCAGCCGATGTGAACTGCCTTTTAGCGGTAGTCCTGCTGGTTTTCAGCTGCTGCAGGCTCTTTGAGTCTGACATTTGGAACTGAGCTTTTAGAGCTTTGAGCACTGGGCTTTAGAGCTTTGGGCGCTGGGCTTTAGAGCTTTGGGCGTTGGGCGCTAGAGCTTTGGGCGTTGGGCGCTGGGCTTTAGAGCTTTGGTGTTATGTGTCGACTCGGGTTGAGGAGCGGACCTGCGTCTGACGGAACCCAGCGCTAAAATAACCAGAAAGCGGTTCCAATAACAAAAACAATTTATTTTTTCACCCTCTGGTGCATAATAAAGTGTAGAAACTAAAACAGCGTCATTCTGGTGGAGTGAAGGCTGGCACGCTCTCCAGCGCCCAAAAGGATCGAAGCCCGGCGCCTCTGGACTCACTGTTACCGCCAAACACCCCCAGGTGGACACGACAAACCGACTCTCTGCGAAGGATAGAAGAGGTGAGGTAAGTCAGCAGTTACAACCAATATCCTTCAAAAGACACACACCATCAGCAACACATTCAGGTCTGTATTTTAAGCTTTATGCAAATGAGCAGCTTCTCACAACAGGTGGAGGATCAGTTGTCCGCACGCCACAGCAGTGAGAAGCGAGCTGCACAATTCTCATCACAATTCAAATATACTGCGTAACAAAATACCAAGTTACTATCAACAAGTAGTCAAACAATGAATCACCTCTGATGTGTGCTGACAGCATGTGTCCCTCACCCTTCCTGCTTCACAGGCACGATGTGTCAAACCCAGGCGCGGTCCTCAGCGTCTCACAAACGAACATCACAAGGTCGAGTTCCCGGCAATTCTGCTTGAATCACACATGGCTTAAATGCAGAACGCCATCTCATTATCTGCTTCAGCTGAAAGTCTTTAAGGCTGCACGTGAGCACCATCCACAGGTGCTGCACATACTGTTGATGAGGGTGAAGGACTCTTCAGCCAGCACCTTCTCCACAGACAAATCAGTTTTCATACCACCTGGAGAGCAAAGAAAAGAAAAGAACACCAAAATGTCCAGCCACCCCCGCCCCCCCCCCCCCCCCCCAACACACAACATTTGGGCGTTGGGCGCTGGGCTTTAGAGCTTGAACATTGGGCGCAAGGCTTTAGAGCTTGAGCGTTAGGTGCTGGGCTTTAGAGCTTTGCACAGCCGGTTTTTACTGTCAAGTGTACATTGACTGTGCGGTGCCCCACACTTGAAAAGAGGTGTACCCACAAGTTGAAGATCTGCATGGATTTACTCAGGCTGAAGCATTAAGTTTCTTTCCTTTCTTTCCTTTATTAGGAGTTTACTTATTTTTCTTCATTTCCCACAAAGCCAGGTAAAAACCTTAAACACAGATACACATATACCTTACTTACAATGAAAATTATAAACCACAATAAATTCATATAAAATGGTAATTCATTTCTATGCATAATTAAAAATCTCAAACAGCTCACTTTAACTCATTTAGCACAATTCAAAGTCTAAATCAGCTGCATGATTACCAAATACTATTAATTAATTTACAACATCCAACTAATAATTAATTTCACAATTACTACATTGCACTATGCCCAATAACCAAGATTATTTGCCCTTTAACTGTTGTGTGGGCCGCCAGAAGAGGAGGTACTGCTGGCCCACCACCAAAGGGCGCCCTGCCTGAAGAGGGGGCGCTGCCGCCACGGACACAGTCGGGAGTGACAGCTGTCACTCATTAACTCCTGACTGATTAGCTGTTTAATGCGCGCATCTAAACCACAAGCACTTAGACTGGTAGTAAAAGTCTTAGCACAATCTACCACAGCCCACACATGACAATCCACCAGCATTAAGTAAATAAAAAAAGCATTTCTTACCGTCTGCTTCTTCAAACTTGTTTCTGAGTACTTATCCCCACAGTAACTTTGGAGCACGTCTCCGACATGCTCTATATCTGGTGCAGCTGTGAGAGGGCTGCTAATATGCAGTCATTGTCCGTCAGTAAAGCAGCCCGGGCGGGCGCATGCACATGAACAAAAGTTCCACCCAATAATAATTAGCTGCTCAGCACGACACTGTATCCTCAGACAGGCTGCATCCTCAGACAGGCTGCATCCTCAGACAGTCTGTATCCTCAGACAGTCTGTATCCTCAGACAGGCTGCATATTCAGACAGTCTGCATATTCAGACAGGCTGCATCCTCAGACAGGCTGCATCCTCAGACAGTCTGTATCCTCAGACAGGCTGTATCCTCAGACAGGCTGCATCCTCAGACAGTCTGTATCCTCAGACAGTCTGCATCCTCAGACAGGCTGCATCCTCAGACAGTCTGTATCCTCAGACAGGCTGCATATTCAGACAGTCTGTATCCTCAGACAGGCTGCATCCTCAGACAGGCTGCATCCTCAGACAGTCTGTATCCTCAGACAGGCTGTATCCTCAGACAGGCTGCATCCTCAGACAGTCTGTATCCTCAGACGGGCTGCATCCTCAGACAGTCTGTATCCTCAGACAGGCTGCATATTCAGACAGGCTGCATCCTCAGACAGGCTGCATCCTCAGACAGTCTGTATCCTCAGACAGTCTGCATATTCAGACAGGCTGCATCCTCAGACAGGCTGCATCCTCAGACAGGCTGCATCCTCAGACAGGTGTATTCTCAGACAGGCTGTATCTTCAGACAGGCTCTATCCTCAGACAGGTGTATCCTCAGACAGGCTGTATCTTCAGACAGGCTCTATCCTCAGACAGGTGTATCCTCAGACAGAGCATGTTCTCAGACAGGTTGCATTCTCAGACAGGTTGCATCCTCAGACAGGCGGCATTCTCAGACAGGCTGCATTCTCAGACAGGCTGCATCTTCAGACAGGCTGCATCCTCAGACAGGCTGTATCCTCAGACAGACCGCGTTCTCAGACAGGCTGCATTCTCAGACAGGTTGCATCCTCAGACAGGCGGCATTCTCAGACAGGCTGCATTCTCAGACAGGCTGCATCTTCAGACAGGCTGCATCCTCAGACAGGCTGTATCCTCAGACAGACCACGTTCTCAGACAGGCTGCATCCTCAGACAGGCTGCATATTCAGACAGGCTGCATCCTCAGACAGGCTGCAAATTCAGACAGGTTGCATTCTCAGACAGGCTGTATCCTCAGACAGGTTGTATCTTCAGACAGCCTCTATCCTCAGACAGGTGTATCCTCAGACAGACCACGTTCTCAGAACAGGTTGCATTCTCAGACAGGCTGCATCCTCAGACAGGCTGCATCCTCAGACAGTCTGCAACCACAGACAGGCTGCATTCTCAGACAGGCTACATCCTCAGACAGGCTGCATATTCAGACAGGTTGCATTCTCAGACAGGCTGCATCCTCAGACAGGCTGCATTCTCAGACAGGCTGCCTCCTCAGACAGGCTGCATCCTCAGACAGGCTGCATTCTCAGACAGGCTGCATCCTCAGACAGGCTGCATGCTCAGACAGGCTGCATGCTCAGACAGGCTGCATCCTCAGACAGGCTGCATATTCAGACAGGTTGCATTCTCAGACAGGCTGCATCCTCAGACAGGCTGCATCCTCAGACAGGCTGCATATTCAGACAGGTTGCATTCTCAGACAGGCTGCATCCTCAGACAGGCTGCATCCTCAGACAGGCTGCATCCTCAGACAGGCTGCATTCTCAGACAGGCTGCATATTCAGACAGGTTGCATTCTCAGACAGGCTGCATCCTCAGACAGGTGTATCCTCAGACAGGCTGCATTCTCAGACAGTCTGTATCCTCAGACAGGCTGCATCTTCAGACAGGCTGCATTCTCAAACAGGGTGTATCCTCAGACAGGCTGTATCTTCAGACAGGCTCTATCCTCAGACAGGTGTATCCTCAGACAGACCACGTTCTCAGACAGGCTGCATTCTCAGACAGGCTGCATTCTCAGACAGGCTGTATCCTCAGACAGGCTGCATCCTCAGACAGGCTGCATCCTCAGACAGGTGTATCCTCAGACAGACCACGTTCTCAGACAGGCTGTATCCTCAGGCAGGCTGCATCCTCAGACAGGCTGTATCCTCAGACAGGCTGCATCTTCAGACAGGCTGCATCCTCAGACAGTCTGTACCCTCAGACAGGCTGTATCCTCAGACAGGCTGCATATTCAGACAGGCTGCATCCTCAGACAGTCTGTACCCTCAGACAGGCTGCATCCTCAGACAGGCTGCATCCTCAGACAGTCTGTACCCTCACACAGGCTGCATATTCAGACAGGCTGCATCCTCAGACAGGCTGCATCCTCAGACAGGCTGCATCCTCAGACAGGCTGTATCTTCAGACAGGCTCTATCCTCAGACAGGTGTATCCTCAGACAGACCACGTTCTCAGACAGGCTGCATCCTCAGACAGGCTGTATCCTCAGACAGGCTGTATCCTCAGACAGGCTGCATATTCAGACAGTCTGCATCCTCAGACAGGCTGCGTCCTCAGACAGGCTGCATCCTCAGACAGGCTGCATCCTCAGACAGGCTGTATCCTCAGACAGGCTGCATCTTCAGACAGGCTGCATTCTCAGACAGGCTGCATCCTCAGACAGGCTGCGTCCTCAGACAGGCTGCATCCTCAGACAGGCTGCAACATTCTCAGACAGGCTGCAACTTCAGACAGGCTGTATCCTCAGACAGTCTGCAACTTCAGACAGTCTGCAACTTCAGACAGGCTGCATTCTCAGACAGGCTGCAACTTCAGACAGGCTGTATCCTCAGACAGTCTGCAACTTCAGACAGTCTGCAACTTCAGACAGGCTGCATTCTCAGACAGGCTGCAACTTCAGACAGGCTGTATCCTCAGACAGGCTGCAACTTCAGACAGGCTGTATCCTCAGACAGGCTGCATATTCAGACAGTCTGCATCCTCAGACAGGCTGCGTCCTCAGACAGGCTGCATCCTCAGACAGGCTGCATCCTCAGACAGGCTGTATCCTCAGACAGGCTGCAACTTCAGACAGGCTGCATTCTCAGACAGGCTGCATCCTCAGACAGGCTGTATCCTCAGACAGGCTGCGTCCTCAGACAGGCTGCATCCTCAGACAGGCTGCAACTTCAGACAGGCTGCATTCTCAGACAGGCTGCAACTTCAGACAGGCTGCATCCTCAGACAGTCTGCAACTTCAGACAGTCTGCATTCTCAGACAGTATGCAACTTCAGACAGGCTGCATTCTCAGACAGTCTGCAACTTCAGACAGGCTGTATCCTCAGACAGTCTGCAACTTCAGACAGGCTGCATTCTCAGACAGTCTGCAACTTCAGACAGGCTGTATCCTCAGACAGTCTGCAACTTCAGACAGTCTGCATTCTCAGACAGGCTGCATCCTCAGACAGGCTGCATTCTCAGACAGGCTGCAACTTCAGACAGGCTGCAACTTCAGACAGGCTGTATCCTCAGACAGTTTGCAACTTCAGACAGGCGGCATTCTCAGACAGGCTGCAACTTCAGACAGGCTGCATTCTCAGACAGGCTGTATGTTCAGACAGGCTGCATCCTGTCACAATGTGTTTGTCTGTGTGGGTGTGAATGTGTTTGTTTGTGTGGTTGTGTATGTGTTTGTTTGTGTGGGTGTGAATGTGTTTGTTTCTGTGGTTGTGTATGTGTTTGTTTGTGTGGGTGTGTATGTGCTTGTTTGTGTGGGTGTGAATGTGTTTGTGTGGTTGTGTATGTGTTTGTTTGTGTGGGTGTGTATGCATTTGTTTGTGTGGGTGTGAATGTGTTTGTGTGGTTGTGTATGCGTTTGTTTGTGTGGGTGTGTATGTGTTTGTGTGGTGTGTATGCATTGTTTGTGTGGGTGTGAATGTGTTTGTGTGGTTGTGTATGCGTTTGTTTGTGTGGGTGTGTATGTGTTTGTCTGTGTGGGTCTGTATGTGTTTTTTTGTGTGGGTGTGAATGTGTTTGTTTGTGTGGATGTGTATGTGTTTGTCTGTGTGGGTCTGTATGTGTTTTTAGGGGGTGTGTGAATGTGTTTGTTTGTGTGGTTGTGTATGTGTTTGTGTGGGTGTGTATGTGTTTGTGTGGGTCTGTATGTGTTTTTTTTGTGTGGGTGTGAATGTGTTTGTGTGGGTGTGTATGTGTTTGTCTGTGTGGTCTGTATGTGTTTTTAGGGGGTGTGTGAATGTGTTTGTTTGTGTGGTTGTGTATGTGTTTGTGTGGGTGTGTATGTGTTTGTGTGGGTCTGTATGTGTTTGTGTGGGTCTGTATGTGTTTTTTTTGTGTGGGTCTGTATGTGTTTGTGTGGGTGTGTATGTGTTTTTTTTGTGTGGGTCTGTATGTGTTTGTGTGGGTGTGTATGTGTTTGTGTGGGTGTGAATGTGTTTATGTGGTTGTGTATGTGTTTGTCTGTGTGGGTGTGAATGTGTTTGTTTGTGTGGGTGTGTATGTGTTTGTCTGTGTGGGTGTGTATGTGTTTGTGTGGGTGTGTACGTGTTTGTTTCTATGGGTGTGAATGTGTTTGTTTGTGTGGGTGTGTATGTGTTTGTTTCTGTGGGTGTGTATGTGTTTGTTTGTGTGGGTGTGTATGTGTTTGTCTGTGTGGGTGTGTATGTGTTTGTCTGTGTGGGTGTGAATGTGTTTGTCTGTGTGGGTGTGTATGTGTTTGTGTGGGTCTGTATGTGTTTTTTTGTGTGGGTCTGTATGTGTTTGTGTGGGTGTGTATGTGTTTGTGTGGGTGTGTATGTGTTTATGTGGTTGTGTATGTGTTTGTCTGTGTGGGTGTGAATGTGTTTGTTTGTGTGGGTGTGTATGTGTTTGTCTGTGTGGGTGTGTATGTGTTTGTGTGGTTGTGAATGTGTTTGTTTGTGTGGGTGTGTATGTGTTTGTCTGTGTGGGTGTGTATGTGTTTGTGTGGGTGTGTACGTGTTTGTTTCTATGGGTGTGAATGTGTTTGTTTCTGTGGGTGTGTATGTGTTTGTTTGTGTGGGTGTGAATGTGTTTGTTTCTGTGGTTGTGTATGTGTTTGTTTCTGTGGGTGTGTATGTGTTTGTTTGTGTGGGTGTGAATGTGTTTGTGTGGTTGTGTATGTGTTTGTTTGTGTGGGTGTGTATGTGTTTGTGTGGGTGTGTATGTGTTTGTGTGGGGTGTGTATGTGTTTGTTTGTGTGGGTGTGAATGTGTTTGTTTCTGTGGTTGTGTATGTGTTTGTGTGGGTGTGTATGTGTTTGTTTGTGTGGGTGTGTATGTGTTTGTGTGGGTGTGAATGTGTTATGTGGTTGTGTATGTGTTTGTCTGTGTGGGTGTGAATGTGTTTGTTTGTGTGGGTGTGTATGTGTTTGTCTGTGTGGGTGTGTATGTGTTTGTGTGGGTGTGTATGTGTTTGTGTGGTTGTGTATGTGTTTGTGTGGTTGTGTATGCGTTTGTTTGTGTGGTTGTGTATGTGTTTGTCTGTGTGGGTGTGTATGTGTTTGTGTGGGTGTGTATGTGTTTGTGTGGTTGTGTATGTGTTTGTGTGGTTGTGTATGCGTTTGTTTGTGTGGGTGTGTATGTGTTTGTGTGGGTCTGTATGTGTTTTTTTGTGTGGGTGTGAATGTGTTTGTTTGTGTGGTTGTGTATGTGTTTGTGTGGGTGTGTATGTGTTTGTGTGGGTCTGTATGTGTTTTTTTGTGTGGGTCTGTATGTGTTTGTGTGGGTGTGTATGTGTTTGTGTGGGTGTGAATGTGTTAATGTTGTTGTGTATGTGTTTGTGTGGGTCTGTATGTGTTTGTGTGGGTGTGTATGTGTTTTTTTTGTGTGGGTCTGTATGTGTTTGTGTGGGTGTGTATGTGTTTGTGTGGGTGTGAATGTGTTAATGTGGTTGTGTATGTGTTTGTCTGTGTGGGTGTGAATGTGTTTGTTTGTGTGGGTGTGTATGTGTTTGTGTGGTTGTGAATGTGTTTGTCTGTGTGGGTGTGTATGTGTTTGTGTGGGTGTGTACGTGTTTGTTTCTATGGGTGTGAATGTGTTTGTTTGTGTGGGTGTGTATGTGTTTGTTTCTGTGGGTGTGTATGTGTTTGTCTGTGTGGGTGTGTATGTGTTTGTCTGTGTGGGTGTGAATGTGTTTGTCTGTGTGGGTGTGTATGTGTTTGTGTGGGTCTGTATGTGTTTTTTTTGTGTGGGTCTGTATGTGTTTGTGTGGGTGTGTATGTGTTTGTGTGGGTGTGAATGTGTTTATGTGGTTGTGTATGTGTTTGTCTGTGTGGGTGTGAATGTGTTTGTTTGTGTGGGTGTGTATGTGTTTGTCTGTGTGGGTGTGTATGTGTTTGTGTGGGTGTGTATGTGTTTGTTTGTGTGGGTGTGAATGTGTTTGTTTGTGTGGGTGTGTATGTTTTTGTTTGTGCGGGTGTGTATGTGTTTTTGTGTGGGTGTGTATATGTTTGTGTGGGTGTGAATGTGTTTTTTTTTTGTCGGTGTGTATGTGTTTGTTTGTGAGGGTGTGTATGTGTTTGTTTGTTGGGGTGTGTATGTGTTTTTTTTGTGTGGGTGTGTATGTGTTTCTTTGTGTGGGTGTGTATGTTTTTGTTTGTGTGGGTGTGTATGTGTTTTGTGTGGGTGTGCATGTTTTTGTTTGTGTGGGTGTGTATGTGTTTGTTTGTGTGGGTGTGAATGTGTTTGTTTGTGTGGGTGTGAATGTGTTTGTGTGGGTGTGTATGTGTTTGTTTGTGTGGGTGTGTATGTGTTTGTTTGTGTGGGTGTGTATGTGTTTTGTGTGGGTGTGCATGTTTTTGTTTGTGTGGGTGTGAATGTGTTTGTTTGTGTGGGTGTGTATGTGTTTGTTTGTGTGGGTGTGAATGTGTTTGTTTGTGTGGGTGTGAATGTGTTTGTGTGGGTGTGTATGTGTTTGTTTGTGTGGGTGTGAATGTGTTTGTGTGGGTGTGAATGTGTTTGTTTGTGTGGGTGTGTATGTGTTTGTTTGTGTGGGTGTGAATGTGTTTGTTTGTGTGGGTGTGTATGTGTTTGTTTGTGTGGGTGTGAATGTGTTTGTTTGTGTGGGTGTGAATGTGTTTGTGTGGGTGTGTATGTGTTTGTTTGTGTGGGTGTGAATGTGTTTGTTTGTGTGGGTGTGAATGTGTTTGTGTGGGTGTGTATGTGTTGTTTGTGTGGGTGTGTATGTGTTTGTTTGTGTGGGTGTGCATGTTTTTGTTTGTGTGGGTGTGAATGTGTTTGTTTGTGTGGGTGTGAATGTGTTTGTGTGGGTGTGTATGTGTTTGTTTGTTGGGGTGTCTATGTTTTTGTTTGTTGGGGTGTGTATGTTTTTGTTTGTGTGGGTGTGTATGTGTTTGTTTGTGTGGGTGTGTATGTGTTTGTGTGGGTGTGAATGTGTTTGTGTGGGTTTGTATATGTTTGTTTGTGTGGGTGTGAATGTGTTTGTGTGGATTTGTATATGTTTGTTTGTGTGGGTGTGTATGTGTTTGTTTGTTGGGGTGTCTATGTTTTTGTTTGTTGGGGTGTGTATGTTTTTGTTTGTGTGGGTGTGTATGTGTTTGTTTGTGTGGGTGTGTATGTGTTTGTTTGTGTGGGTGTGAATGTGTTTGTGTGGGTTTGTATATGTTTGTTTGTGTGGGTGTGTATGTTTTTGTTTGTGTGAGTGTGAATGTTTTTGTGTGGGTGTGAATGTGTTTGCTTCTGTGGGTGTGTATGCGTTTGTTTGTGACGGTGTGTATGTTTTTGTTTGTGTGAGTGTGAATGTTTTTGTGTGGGTGTGAATGTGTTTGTTTGTGTGGGTGTGCATGTTTTTGTTTGTGTGGGTGTGAATTTTTTTGTGTGGGTGTGAATGTTTTTGTGTGGGTGTGCATGTTTTTGTTTGTGCTGGTGTGTATGTTTTTGTTTGTGTGGGTGTGAATGTGTTTGTTTTTGTTGGTGTGTATGTTTTTGTTTGTGTGGGTGTGAATGTGTTTGTTTTGTTGGTGTGTATGTTTTTGTTTGTGTGGGTGTGAATGTTTTTGTGTGGGTGTGCATGTTTTTGTTTGTGCTGGTGTGTATCAGATTTGTATAAAGTACCGGAAAATCACACTTAAGTAAACGTACAGATACCCATTAAAAAAATGACTTTGGTAGAAGTTCAAGTCAATGACTGAAATGCTACTCATGTTGTGTGTTGGGGGGGTTTGGCTGGACGTTTTGGTGTTCTTTTCTTTTCTTTGCTCTCCAGGTGGTATCAATCAATCAATCAACTTTTTTTTTATATAGCGCCAAATCACAACAAACAGTTGCCCCAAGGCGCTTTATATTGTAAGGCAAGGCCATACAGTAATTATGAAAAACCCCAACGGTCAAAACGACCCCCTGTGAGCAAGCACTTGGCTACAGTGGGAAGGAAAAACTCCCTTTTAACAGGAAGAAACCTCCAGCAGAACCAGGCTCAGGGAGGGGCAGTCTTCTGCTGAGACTGGTTGGGGCTGAGGGAAAGAACCAGGAAAAAGACATGCTGTGGAGGGGGGCAGAGATCGATCACTAATGATTAAATGCGGAGTGATGCATAAAGAGCAAAAAGAGAAAGAAACAGTGCACCATGGGAACCCCCCCACAGTCTACGTCTAAAGCAGCATAACCAAGGGATAGTCCAGGGTCACCTGATCCAGCCCTAACTATAAGCCTTAGCGAAAAGGAAAGTTTTAAGCCTAATCTTAAAAGTAGAGAGGGTATCTGTCTCCCTGATCTGAATTGGGAGCTGGTTCCACAGGAGAGGAGCCTGAAAGCTGAAGGCTCTGCCTCCCATTCTACTCTTACAAACCCTAGGAACTACAAGTAAGCCTGCAGTCTGAGAGCGAAGCGCTCTAATGGGGTAATATGGTACTACGAGGTCCCTAAGATAAGATGGGACCTGATTATTCAAAACCTTATAAGTAAGAAGAAGAATTTTAAATTCTATTCTAGAATTAACAGGAAGCCAATGAAGAGAGGCCAACACGGGTGAGATATGCTCTCTCCTGCTAGTCCCCGTCAGTACTCTAGCTGCAGCATTCTGAACCAACTGAAGGCTTTTTAGGGAACTTTTAGGACAACCTGATAATAATGAATTACAATAGTCCAGCCTATAGGAAATAAATGCATGAATTAGTTTTTCAGCATCACTCTGAGACAAGACCTTTCTGATTTTAGAGATATTGCGTAAATGCAAAAAGGCAGTCCTACATATTTGTTTAATATGCGCTTTGAATGACATATCCTGATCAAAAATGACTCCAAGATTTCTCACAGTATCACTAGAGGTCAGGGTAATGCCATCCAGAGTAAAGATCTGGTTAGACACCATGCCTCTAAGATTTGTGGGGCCAAGTACAATAACTTCAGTTTTATCTGAGTTTAAAAGCAGGAAATTAGAGGTCATCCATGTCTTTATGTCTGTAAGACAATCCTGCAGTTTAGCTAATTGGTGTGTGTCCTCTGGCTTCATGGATAGATAAAGCTGGGTATCATCTGCGTAACAATGAAAATTTAAGCAATACCGTCTAATAATACTGCCTAAGGGAAGCATGTATAAAGTGAATAAAATTGGTCCTAGCACAGAACCTTGTGGAACTCCATAATTAACTTTAGTCTGTGACGAAGATTCCCCATTTACATGAACAAACTGTAATCTATTACACAAATATGATTCAAACCACCGCAGCGCAGTGCCTTTAATACCTATGGCATGCTCTAATCTCTGTAATAAAATTTTATGGTCAACAGTATCAAAAGCAGCACTGGGGTCCAACAGAACAAGCACAGAGATAAGTCCACTGTCCGAAGCCATAAGAAGATCATTTGTAACCTTCACTAATGCTGTTTCTGTACTATGATGAATTCTAAAACCTGACTGAAACTCTTCAAATAGACCATTCCTCTGCAGGTGATCAGTTAGCTGTTTTACAACTACCCTCTCAAGAATCTTTGAGAGAAAAGGAAGGTGTTGGGAAAGTGTAGGAACACGGACCCACAACAGGGGGCGCAAATGAACGGACAATGGAGTAAGTCAAAATAACAAAGCTTTACTGTTGTGAATGTGCACAACGAATACAACCAATCACAGCAATGGACAACAGTCAATTCACAAAAGTGTCGTGTGGGCAGGCTCGAAGATAGGAGATGCCTCTCCAAGGTAAGACCGGAACCACACGGCTTCCTCCGCCACAGGACCCCGGGAATACTGGACCTGGTACTGCTGGCGAGGAACAAAGGACAGTTAGATGGGGGCGCGTTTGCACCCAGGACTCCGAACAGCAGGGAAGTTACCTCCACCTCTCGTTGGAACAGTAATCCACAAACTAGCACAATCCAAAAAGATACACTCCGTAGCTTCGATACGTTACCTCTCTGGTAGAAACGATATCTCGGCAATGAGGTGGAGGTGCCGTCCTGCTGATATACCCCACAGATGATTGCCGTCAGCTGTCTCAGGTGATGGGTGACAGCTGTCACCGTAGCTGCTCACGTGAGGCGGCGGCGCCCTCTGGTGCCTGGAGCCCGCACTCCAGGCAGGGCGCCCTCTGGTGGTGGTGGGCCAGCAGTACCTCCTCTTCAGCAGCCCACACAACAGAAGGTTGGAGATTGGCCTATAATTAGCTAAGATAGCTGGGTCAAGTGATGGCTTTTTAAGTAATGGTTTAATTACTGCCACCTTAAAAGCCTGTGGTACATAGCCAACTAACAAAGATAAGTTGATCATATTTAAGATTGAAGCATTAAATAATGGTAGGACTTCCTTGAGCAGCCTGGCAGGAATGGGGTCTAATAAACATGTTGATCGTTTGGATGAAGTAACTAATGAAAATAACTCAGACAGAACAATCGGAGAGAAAGAGTCTAACCAAATACCGGCATCACTGAAAGCAGCCAAAGATAACGATACATCTTTGGGATGGTTATGAGTAATTTTTTCTCTAATAGTCAAAATTTTATTAGCAAAGAAAGTCATGAAGTCATTACTAGTTAAAGTTAATGGAATACTCAGCTCAATAGAGCTCTGACTCTTTGTCAGCCTGGCTACAGTGCTGAAAAGAAACCTGGGGTTGTTCTTATCTTCTTCAATTAGTGATGAGTAGAAAGATGTCCTAGCTTTACGGAGGGCTTTTTTATAGAGCAACAAACTCTTTTTCCAGGCTAAGTGAAGATCTTCTAAATTAGTGAGACGCCATTTCCTCTCCAACTTACGGGTTATCTGCTTTAAGCTTCGAGTTTGTGAGTTATACCACGGAGTCAGACACTTCTGATTTAAAGCTCTCTTTTTCAGAGGAGCTACAGCATCCAAAGTTGTCTTCAATGAGGATGTAAAACTATTGACGAGATACTCTAACTCCCTTACAGAGTTTAGGTAGCTACTCTGCTCTGTGTTGGTATATGACATTAGAGAACATAAAGAAGGAATCATATCCTTAAACCTAGTTACAGTGCTTTCTGAAAGACTTCTAGTGTAATGAAACTTATTCCCCACTGCTGGGTAGTCCATCAGGGTAAATGTAAATGTTATTAAAAAATGATCAGACAGAAGGGAGTTTTCAGGGAATACTGTTAAGTCTTCTATTTCCATACCATAAGTCAGAACAAGATCTAAGATATGATTAAAGTGGTGGGTGGACTCATTTACTTTTTGAGCAAAGCCAATTGAGTCTAATAATAGATTAAATGCAGTGTTGAGGCTGTCATTCTCAGCATCTGTGTGGATGTTAAAATCGCCCACTATAAGTATCTTATCTGAGCTAAGCAAGGTATGCAAAATGATTTATTGTCTGTGGAGAAGGTCCTAGCAGAAGAGTCCTTCACCCTCATCAACATGATGTGCAGCACTTGTGGATGGTGCTCACGTGCAACCTTAAAGACTTTCAGCTGAAGCAGATAATGAGATGGCGTTCTGCATTTAAGTCATGTGGTCTTCAATTAACAGTTGCTTGCCTCTACTGGTGGTTGGCTCTCGCTGCGGTATTGTATCACTTCCTGTTCCGGAGCACAGCGGTGTTTTTCTGTATCTGTTAGCTGTTTAATCTGTGCAGTTAGATTGATCTAGTTATCTAGATTACGATTTGTTTCCCAGTGTAATCTTTACGTGCCTTAACTAAAGCACTCCTTCTGCTGAATCACCTCTAAATTATTTACACATTATTCACTTTGCGTGTTTTTAGGAATCCGCTAGCTTAGCGTAGCTACTAGCTCTTAGCCGGTTTAGCATGGCGGCTTCTCCTGTCTCTCCCGCACTTTTCTGCTCTGGGTGTGAAATGTTTAGTTATTCCTCGGCCTCCTTTAGCAGTAACGGTACTTGTAATAAGTGTAGCTTATTCGTAGCTTTGGAGGCCAGGCTGGGCGAATTGGAGACTCGGCTCCGCACCGTGGAAAATTCTACAGCTAGCCAGGCCCCTGTAGTCGGTGCGGACCAAGGTAGCTTAGCCGCCGTTAGTTCCCCCCTGGCAGATCCCGAGCAGCCGGGAAAGCAGGCTGACTGGGTGACTGTGAGGAGGAAGCGTAGCCCTAAACAGAAGCCCTGTGTACACCGCCAACCCGTTCACATCTCTAACCGTTTTTCCCCACTCGACGACACACCCGCCGAGGATCAAACTCTGGTTATTGGCGACTCTATTTTGAGAAATGTGAAGTTAGCGACACCAGCAACCATAGTCAATTGTCTTCTGGGGGCCAGAGCAGGCGACATTGAAGGAAATTTGAAACTGCTGGCTAAGGCTAAGCGTAAATTTGGTAAGATTGTAATTCACGTCGGCAGTAATGACACCCGGTTACGCCAATCGGAGGTCACTAAAATTAACATTAAATCGGTGTGTAACTTTGCAAAAACAATGTCGGACTCTGTAGTTTTCTCTGGGCCCCTCCCCAATCGGACCAGGAGTGACATGTTTAGCTGCATGTTCTCCTTGAATTGCTGGCTGTCTGAGTGGTGTCCAAAAAATGAGGTGGGCTTCATAGATAATTGGCAAAGCTTCTGGGGAAAACCTGGTCTTGTTAGGAGAGACGGCATCCATCCCACTTTGGATGGAGCAGCTCTCATTTCTAGAAATCTGGCCAATTTTCTTAAATCCTCCAAACCGTGACTATCCAGGGTTGGGACCAGGAAGCAGAGTTGTAGTCTTACACACCTCTCTGCAGCTTCTCTCCCCCTGCCATCCCCTCATTACCCCATCCCCGTAGAGACGGTGCCTGCTCCCAGACTCCCAATAACCAGCAAAAATCTATTTAAGCATAAAAATTCAAAAAGAAAAAATAATATAGCACCTTCAACTGCACCACAGACTAAAACAGTTAAATGTGGTCTATTAAACATTAGGTCTCTCTCTTCTAAGTCCCTGTTGGTAAATGATATAATAATTGATCAACATATTGATTTATTCTGCCTTACAGAAACCTGGTTACAGCAGGATGAATATGTTAGTTTAAATGAGTCAACACCCCCGAGTCACACTAACTGTCAGAATGCTCGTAGCACGGGCCGAGGCGGTGGATTAGCAGCAATCTTCCATTCCAGCTTATTAATTAATCAAAAACCCAGACAGAGCTTTAATTCATTTGAAAGCTTGTCTCTTAGTCTTGTCCATCCAAATTGGAAGTCCCAAAAACCAGTTTTATTTGTTATTATCTATCGTCCACCTGGTCGTTACTGTGAGTTTCTCTGTGAATTTTCAGACCTTTTGTCTGACTTAGTGCTTAGCTCAGATAAGATAATTATAGTGGGCGATTTTAACATCCACACAGATGCTGAGAATGACAGCCTCAACACTGCATTTAATCTATTATTAGACTCTATTGGCTTTGCTCAAAATGTAAATGAGTCCACCCACCACTTTAATCATATCTTAGATCTTGTTCTGACTTATGGTATGGAAATAGAAGACTTAACAGTATTCCCTGAAAACTCCCTTCTGTCTGATCATTTCTTAATAACATTTACATTTACTCTGATGGACTACCCAGCAGTGGGGAATAAGTTTCATTACACTAGAAGTCTTTCAGAAAGCGCTGTAACTAGGTTTAAGGATATGATTCCTTCTTTATGTTCTCTAATGCCATATACCAACACAGTGCAGAGTAGCTACCTAAACTCTGTAAGTGAGATAGAGTATCTCGTCAATAGTTTTACATCCTCATTGAAGACAACTTTGGATGCTGTAGCTCCTCTAAAAAAGAGAGCTTAAAATCAGAAGTGCCTGACTCCGTGGTATAACTCACAAACTCGTAGCTTAAAGCAGATAACCCGTAAGTTGGAGAGGAAATGGCGTCTCACTAATTTAGAAGATCTTCACTTAGCCTGTAAAAAGAGTCTGTTGCTCTATAAAAAAGCCCTCCATAAAGCTAGGACATCTTTCTACTCATCACTAATTGAAGAAAATAAGAACAACCCCAGGTTTCTTTTCAGCACTGTAGCCAGGCTGACAAAGAGTCAGAGCTCTATTGAGCTGAGTATTCCATTAACTTTAACTAGTAATGACTTTATGACTTTCTTTGCTAACAAAATTTTAACTATTAGAGAAAAAATTACTCATAACCATCCCAAAGACGTATCGTTATCTTTGGCTGCTTTCAGTGATGCCGGTATTTGGTTAGACTCTTTCTCTCCGATTGTTCTGTCTGAGTTATTTTCATTAGTTACTTCATCCAAACCATCAACATGTTTATTAGACCCCATTCCTACCAGGCTGCTCAAGGAAGCCCTACCATTATTTAATGCTTCGATCTTAAATATGATCAGTCTATCTTTGTTAGTTGGCTATGTACCACAGGCTTTTAAGGTGGCAGTAATTAAACCATTACTTAAAAAGCCATCACTTGACCCAGCTATCTTAGCTAATTATAGGCCAATCTCCAACCTTCCTTTTCTCTCAAAAATTCTTGAAAGGGTAGTTGTAAAACAGCTAACTGATCATCTGCAGAGGAATGGTCTATTTGAAGAGTTTCAGTCAGGTTTTAGAATTCATCATAGTACAGAAACAGCATTAGTGAAGGTTACAAATGATCTTCTTATGGCCTCGGACAGTGGACTCATCTCTGTGCTTGTTCTGTTAGACCTCAGTGCTGCTTTTGATACTGTTGACCATAAAATTTTATTACAGAGACTAGAGCATGCCATAGGTATTAAAGGCACTGCGCTGCGGTGGTTTGAATCATATTTGTCTAATAGATTACAATTTGTTCATGTAAATGGAGAATCTTCTTCACAGACTAAAGTTAATTATGGAGTTCCACAAGGTTCTGTGCTAGGACCAATTTTATTCACTTTATACATGCTTCCCTTAGGCAGTATTATTAGACGGTATTGCTTACATTTTCATTGTTACGCAGATGATACCCAGCTTTATCTATCCATGAAGCCAGAGGACACACACCACTTAGCTAAACTGCAGGATTGTCTTACAGACATAAAGACATGGATGACCTCTAATTTCCTGCTTTTAAACTCAGATAAAACTGAAGTTATTGTACTTGGCCCCACAAATCTTAGAAACATGGTGTCTAACCAGATCCTTACTCTGGATGGCATTACCCTGACCTCTAGTAATACTGTGAGAAATCTTGGAGTCATTTTTGATCAGGATATGTCATTCAAAGCGCATATTAAACAAATATGTAGGACTGCTTTTTTGCATTTACGCAATATCTCTAAAATCAGAAAGGTCTTGTCTCAGAGTGATGCTGAAAAACTAATTCATGCATTTATTTCCTCTAGGCTGGACTATTGTAATTCATTATTATCAGGTTGTCCTAAAAGTTCCCTAAAAAGCCTTCAGTTAATTCAAAATGCTGCAGCTAGAGTACTGACGGGGACTAGAAGGAGAGAGCATATCTCACCCATATTGGCCTCTCTTCATTGGCTTCCTGTTAATTCTAGAATAGAATTTAAAATTCTTCTTCTTACTTATAAGGTTTTGAATAATCAGGTCCCATCTTATCTTAGGGACCTCGTAGTACCATATCACCCCAATAGAGCGCTTCGCTCTCAGACTGCAGGCTTACTTGTAGTTCCTAGGGTTTGTAAGAGTAGAATGGGAGGCAGAGCCTTCAGCTTTCAGGCTCCTCTCCTGTGGAACCAGCTCCCAATTCAGATCAGGGAGACAGACACCCTCTCTACTTTTAAGATTAGGCTTAAAACTTTCCTTTTTGCTAAAGCTTATAGTTAGGGCTGGATCAGGTGACCCTGAACCATCCCTTAGTTATGCTGCTATAGACATAGACTGCTGGGGGGTTCCCATGATGCACTGTTTCTTTCTCTTTTTGCTCTGTATGCACCACTCTGCATTTAATCATTAGTGATTGATCTCTGCTCCCCTCCACAGCATGTCTTTTTCCTGGTTCTCTCCCTCAGCCCCAACCAGTCCCAGCAGAAGACTGCCCCTCCCTGAGCCTGGTTCTGCTGGAGGTTTCTTCCTGTTAAAAGGGAGTTTTTCCTTCCCACTGTAGCCAAGTGCTTGCTCACAGGGGGTCGTTTTGACCGTTGGGGTTTTACATAATTATTGTATGGCCTTGCCTTACAATATAAAGCGCCTTGGGGCAACTGTTTGTTGTGATTTGGCGCTATATAAAAAAATTGATTGATTGATTGATTGATTGATTCAAGCAGAACTGCCGGGAACTCGACCTTGTGATGTTCGTTTGTGAGACGCTGAGGACCGCGCCTGGGTTTGACACATCGTGCCTGAGAAGGAGGAAGGGTGAGGGACACATGCTGTCAGCACACATCAGAGGTGATTGATTATCTGAATAATTGTTAATAGTAACTTGGTATTTTGTTACGCAGTATATTTGAACTTTGATGAGAATTGTGCAGCTTGCTTCTCACTGCCGTGGCATGCGGACTGATGATCCTCCACCTGTTGTGAGAAGCTGCTCATTTACATAAAGCTTAAATTCAGACCTGAATGTGTTGCTGATAGTGTGTGTTTTTTGAAGGATATTAGTTGTAGCTGCTGACTTACCTCACCTTTTCTATCCTTCACAGAGTCGGTTTGTCGTGTCCACCTGGGGGGTGTTTGGCGGTGAACGTGGGTCCAGAAGCGCCGGGCTTCGATCCTTTTGGGCGCTGGAGAGCGTGCCGTCCTTCACTCCGCCAGACCGACGCAGCTTTTGTTTGTACACTTTGTTATGCACCAAAGGGTGGAAAAATAAATTGTTTTGTTATTGGAACCGCTTTCTGGTTGTTTTAGTGCTGGGTTCCGTCAGACGCAGGTCCGCTCCTCAACCCGCGTCGACACATAACAGTAGTTCCCGGCCATTCCATAATGGACCCAGCGGCAGAGGCGGTTCCATTCGCCGAAAGAGTTCAAGAACACTTGGAGAAAATATGGGAGCAATTACAGCATCTCGCAAACCAAATTAAACAAACAGACGCCCCTGTTACGGAGCTTGCAGAGCAAGCCGTTCCGCTTCCTGCTGCTCCAGCTGCGGCACCATCGATACCGGTGCAGATAACTCCGTCACCCAGAGATTCGGCGTCCGAACCGATTATTTGTCATCCGGAGCCTTATGCGGGAGACGTTGAAGCCTGTCCTTCATTTTTGATGCAATGTTCTCTGGTTTTTGACCATCCGTGAAAACGAATACCGTTGCCCAACGGTTGCTGAATCTCAGGCAGGGGAGGCGGAGTGCGGCGGAGTATTCCGTGGATTTCCGGATTGTTTCTGCTCAGTCAGGTTGGAACGCCGCAGCTTTACGAGGAGTGTTTGTAGATGGGTTAAATGAGTCATTAAAAGATGAGCTAGCAGTCCGTGACGAGCCAAACGATTTAGATGAGCTAATATCGTTGGTGATTCGTCTAGATGATCGGATGAAGGAGCGTGGACGCGAGAGAGGGCGGCCATCAGAACGTTTTTTTTTGTCTCGGGGCTTTTCCCGACACAGACCTCTTCTTCGCCCCACTGAGGCTCCTCCGACGGGACCTCTGGCTCCTCTTGCAGATGAGCCCATGCAGCTCGGACGAGCTGAGGCCGCTGTATTGCCCCGTCATATAAGCGTCATGAAAATATTGGTGACATATCTCCAGGTGTTCTGGGACAGGCGAAATAATACACACACAAAAAAAAAAAAATTGTATGGGCTAATGTTTTGTTTCTTTGAAAGGGGTTATAACTTGTTTGGGGAGTTAGAGGCGTTTCTGATGGAGTGAACGACAGGCGGTTAGAAGCCCGTCTGGACTCACTTGATCGTTGTTTTTTTTATGTCTTTAGGTATTTTTTGTTGGGTTCTGGGGTCGTTTTGTTTTGTTGTTTTTATTATTTCCCTACTTCCCTAACCCCAACCTCACTCGCCCCAAGACCGTTCGTCTTGTGGGCGGTGGGGTGGTGCAGGTTGGTCACGCTGAGCGTTCTCAGAAGACCTCTGCACCTGGGGGGGGTTGTTAGGGGCATTTTTCTGGTTTAGTTAGGGCCCGGTTTCACTCCAGCCTTGGTGGGCCTTTGTACCGTTCGTCATTGGTGTTGCCGGGGTGTGGTGCAGCGGGAACATACCTCAGTCGGAGGGGTGGGCCGATCTGTTGCCGTTCGCCATTTTGGTAGTTCCACCCCTCCCGATAGGCTGGGGTATGGTCGGGTTGAGACACCGGACGTTTTTCCGGTTTTCCGCTGCGCCTTGGGGTTGGGGCCGGGTTAGTTTTTCCTGTTCCCTTCCCCGGTTTGATGTTTTGTGCCGTTTGCCAAAATTGAGCCACCGAGGGGCTCTGGGAGGGACCTGGGGTCTTTCGGGGTGCCAGGGAGGGTAACAGGGCTTATCGGTTGTTTTATTTGCCCCCGGGGTTGTTTAAGGTAGTCCTCCGGGGGTTGGACTTTGATGTTTTTTGTTTCCTTCCAGGTTCCACCTCCAGGGTTGATGGGACGGTCCTCTGGGGCGGGAATTGGCTTGTGGGGCCGCCTAGCCAAGTGTGGCCGGGTCTGGGGTTCCTGGGTTGTGGGGAGGGTGCCTCCTGGGGTTTGATGGTACGGTCCTCTGGGGGGCGCCGTTTGCTCCATGTGTACCTGGGGACCTTTGTGGGATCCTGGTTTTGGCTATTCCTCCTGGAACCGGTGGTAAAGGCCTTCTGGGGGGTGTTAGGCTCTGCAAGTCGTTCTGGGGGGTTGTTTGTTATTTTTCTTTTATGCATTTATGTTTGTATTATGTTTGTGGGGCTGTGTTGGGTTTTTGCATTTGGGAGTTTTTCTTTTCTTCCCGGGGTTGGATGGGACGGTCCCCTGGGGAGGTTTTGGGTGGGTTTTATGTTTTTTCTTGTATGTTGGGTTGTATTTGGGACTGTTTTGGGGTTTTTGTTTGAAGCCGGCCGGCCTTCCAGCTACGGTGCCCTGTCCTGCTGTCTGTGGTGGACCTTGGGAGCGTTACGCTGTCTGCTTCCTGACGTGGACCCCAGAGGGAGGTGCTGTTCTCGGACCTGGTCTGTTCGGTCGCCGGGAGGCTTCCCGTTAAAGGGGGGGTTCTGTTGTGTGTTGGGGGGGTGTGGCTGGACGTTTTGGTGTTCCTTTCTTTTCTTTGCTCTCCAGGTGGTATGCAAACTGATTTATTGTCTGTGGAGAATGACAATGACATTAAAGTCAGGATCATTAGTTTTTCCTCCACAGTTGAATTTCAAACAAGAGAGATCTAGTATTCATGCATCAAGCTGAATTTAATAGAACTGAATGTGTCAAATTTATTTATTTTTTACAGAAACAAGAACTGTGTGTCACTAATGGAAACACATTAAGAAAATCCTGAAAAATAAATTGAATGAAGAAAATAAAACATACCTCAAAACTTTATCTAGTGTATTGAAAATCGCCTCGCCAGTGCCGATGTTGCAGACTGGCATGTCGATGATCCTCGACTTCGCCCCTGTGTTTATTAGGGATGGGTATCGATAAGATTTTATCGATAGATACCATTAGCGATTCCGATTATCGTTCGGATTCCTTATCGATTCCCTTATCTATACCTCTTGTGATTTTTTTGTGTACTAAAATGTTATGTGTCGGACGCAGCCCGGAGAACCGACCAGCGTTTGAAGGACCCAGTATAAAATAAGCAGAGCACGGTACAAAGGATAACAGAGTTTAATAAACATAACAGTGATGTGAAAAAATACAAACAAATAAGTGCGCGGTCTGGCGTGGCGGATTTGCGGTGCGCTCCCAGCAGCACAAAACGGTCCGGACCCAGAACCAGTTCGGACCCAAGGACCCCGCCAACACCCCCCAGGTGGCCGCGACAAACCGAGTCTGTGAAAGAAGGAATCCTTATGTGAGTCCACACTCAACACACAGAGAGACCACTCAAAGGTGTACAAACAGCAAACACTTCCTGGTTTAATTGCAAATCAGCTTCCCACCCTGCAGGCATAGAACACCCTGTTCACAAAACTCCACTGCAGTGGAAGCTGATTTAAATGACCAACATACAGCTCAATATAATAAAGGTGTGAGGGACACCACATTTACTGACTGTATAAATGTTAGTCACAAAATCTAACGTACCTCAGGAAGTGTGCTGACGAGCGTGAGACCTCACCCCCTCCTCTTTCACAGACCATGCATCAAACCTGGATGTTCTCTGCATCCACTGATGATGAGATTGTTCTTGAGACGACGATCTCACCCGTCTGGTCACAAGGTCGAGTCTCTGGCAAATACACACTGTGTACTCCAGTCTTAAATGCCACCATGTTCCAATCCATGTAGATGCACCACAGCTGTGAGTCCTGACGAGCCGCAGGTGATCAGCCTCAGGTGATCAGGGTGAGGTCCTGATAAACTCAGCTACACAGCCACTCAGTCCCAAATGCAAGCCACCTGGAAGGAAAAACAAAAGACAGGACAAAAGACAGAAACAAAAAGGCAGCCAGGCCCCCCCAGCCATACAACACTAAAATAGGCTTTACAGGTTTTCTATGTCAGTGGGTCAAAGAGCTTTTTGTTATCGTGCATCCACTCTGTGGAACGGTCTTCCTGTGACTGTGAGACAGTTGGAGTCTGTGGACATTTTTAAGTCAAGCCTTAAAGCCCATTTTTATTCTCTTTCTTATGAATAGTTTTTATTTTTTTTATCTGTTTTATTCTTTTACTTCTGTTTTTAATTATGTATTTAAAAACAGAAGAGTCCCAAGCATCTCCTCCACTCTCCCTTATCTCTCTGCCTTTAACCTTCAAGTCCCTACTTCACCAGACTGTAAATTCCTCAAAACGATATTGGATTCTGGATCTATTGGACTACTATTAGATTAACCATGGAATTGATCAGCTGGTCTCTCAACGCTATTGACACCATTTTTTCTACAAGAAGGTCAGGACTGGGGGATCCTACCTGCCCAGATGGAACGTATCCTGCAGGCTATGTCCTCGACTCCTGGAGTTCCTGGCGTGTTGCATGCTTGGTGCCTTTCTCTGTTGAAGATGTCGAGGATTTATTCATTTTTGGTCTCATGGCAGCAGGGCTGGTACTTTTTGGCTTATGTGCTGCCCTGATATACCGGAAAATTGGCAAGACAGCGGCTTCAAGAACCACGGGCCCTCGCTTGTCTGTCATGATTAACGAGGTTGGCAAGGCAGTGCATTCTCAGACTGCATTGACTCTTGAACTCAGATGCAAATTGGATGACACCTTGGAGCAGATGCGTGCTTTGCAGTTGAAGCTGAAGGTTTCGGAGGCCGGTGAATATTCTTAATTCATAATTGGGAATATTCTTAATTCATAATTGGGAATATTCTTACTTCATAATTGGGATTTGGCTGTACAAGTGGAACTGTTAAAAAGTGTTTTTCACTGCTCAGCTGCAACACTACAAGCTATCTAGCCTCAAGGTCAATTGCCCACTGTTTACCTCCAGAGGAATTTATTCAGACCTTGGTGAGATTATTCAGCTCCATTCTTATCTCAACCCACAAAGACAATAAACTGACAGACTTACACATGGACTGAAGCATGCTCCAATTTTCTCCTCTTACGTCTCTTCCTGCCCCCCGCAGCAAGCCCACATTCTTCCCAAGCTGGCAGGCGCCGTGACTTGACAGTTGCAGCAGCTACCACACACTCACATCGCCTCAATTGGAAAATGGACTGTTTCAAGTTTAGTGCACATAAACAATGTCAAATGTATATGTGTTGTCTTAATTCTGATGTGTACCATTATTATGGTAAACAAGTAATAATTGTAGATCAATTGCTGTTTGTATGTGGAATGTGAGTGTGGAACTCTCGTTATGACAATAAAAGCTATCTATCTATCTATCTATCTATCTATCTATCTATCTATCTATCTATCTATCTATCTATCTATCTATCTATCTATCTATCTATCTATCTATCTATCTATCTATCTATCTATCTATCTATCTATCTATCTATCTATCTATCTATCTATCTATCTATCTATCTGTTTGAATTTTTAATTTTTATTTGTTTATTTTAATTATTTTATGTTGAACTGTTCTATGTGAGGTGCCTTGAGATGGCTTTTGTTGTTATTTGGCGCTTTATAAGCCCATTAAATTGAAATTAAATTGAACAACATTTTATTGAGTCTTAAATTAAATAAATATGAAATTGGTCACTGGATCCTTAAACTCTGGACATAATAAACTCTACATAGTGGATACTTGATCTCTGGACATAAATAGGAATAAACAAATTCTGTAGTTATTGTCAAAAGCATTTCCTTTCAGACATTATTGGCATGAATGTCTTTCCATACCTCTGAGCTGAGCTCTTACAGCTGCTGTGCTGCACGTCAGCATCACTTTAATTCATAAAGAACACAGAATGTCTCATTTTGGGAAGAAAAAAACGTTTTAGTTGATTGTAGTTTATTTTCTGTATTACAGCGTTTGGAAAGAGGTGTCATTTTATTTAAAGTGGCAATTTGAAGTTATTAATTCCAACTGGACTCTGTCTCAGCAGAGAGCCACGCAGCTGCGCGGCTCCAATCGCACGGAACGGAGGACGATTCTCGTGTCTTGACTGCAACAAGACATGAGTCCCAGTTAGTGACTTTAATCCACACAAAAGCAACTCACGATATTTTAATGGCTGTGAGAGGAGTTAAGAAGCGGACTTGCCATTTCTGAAGAGCAGCGAATCAAAGAACCAACGAACTCATGGATCGAAGCATTGCTTCAATGACTCATGCATCAAAGTGGAATCGCGCTGCAGAAACGGTTGATTACAGAGCCGCTGCAGACCAAAACCTGATAATCCGTAAGACTTTATTTGTACATCCGTATGATTCTGAAACTCGGAAAAATCCGTATAATTTATGGACAAACCGTATATGTTCACATGTATGTTTTCGTGTGTTTGTTTTTTGTAACGAGTAACGGCATGGCGCATAGAAAATGTATCGGAGTAGAAGTATGCAATTAAGGTTGGAAATGTGGTGAAGTAAAATTAATTTAAAAAACTCAAGTGAAGTACAAAGTCTCCCAAAACGTACTTAAGTACAGTAGTGAAGTATTTTTACTTCGTTACTATACAACACTGGTGTGAATGTGTTTGTTTGTGTGGGTGTGAATGTGTTTGTGTGGGTGTGAATGTGTTTGTTTGTGTGGGTGTGAATGTGTTTGTTTGTGTGGGTGTGAATGTGTTTGTTTGTGTGGGTGTGAATGTGTTTGTGTGGGTGTGAATGTGTTTGTTTGTGTGGGTGTGAATGTGTTTGTGTGGGTGTGTATGTGTTTGTTTGTGGGGGTGTGAATGTGTTTGTTTGTGTGGGTGTGTATGTGTTTGTGTGGGTGTGTATGTGTTTGTGTGGATGTGTATGTGTTTGTGTGGGTGTGTATGTGTTTGTGTGGGTGTGTATGTGTTTGTGTGGGTGTGTATGTGTTTGTGTGGGTGTGTATGTGTTTGTTTGTGTGGGTGTGAATGTGTTTGTGTGGTGTGTATGTGTTGTGTGGGTGTGTATGTGTTTGTGTGGGTGTGAATGTGTTTGTGTGGGTGTGAATGTGTTTGTGTGGGTGTGTATGTGTTTGTGTGGGTGTGAATGTGTTTGTGTGGGTGTGTATGTGTTTGTTTGTGTGGGTGTGAATGTGTTTGTGTGGGTGTGTATGTGTTTGTGTGGGTGTGTATGTGTTTGTGTGGGTGTGTATGTGTTTGTGTGGGTGTGAATGTGTTTGTGTGGGTGTGTATGTGTTTGTGTGGGTGTGTATGTGTTTGCGTGGGTGTGAATGTGTTTGCGTGGGTGTGTATGTGTTTGCGTGGGTGTGAATGTGTTTGCGTGGGTGTGTATGTGTTTGTGTGGGTGTGAATGTGTTTGTTTGTGTGGGTGTGAATGTGTTTGTTTGTGTGGGTGTGTATGTGTTTGTTTGTGTGGGTGTGAATGTGTTTGTGTGGGTGTGTATGTGTTTGTTTGTGTGGGTGTGTATGTGTTTGTTTGTGTGGGTGTGTATGTGTTTGTTTGTGTGGGTGTGAATGTGTTTGTGTGGGTGTGAATGTGTTTGTGTGGGTGTGTATGTGTTTGTTTGTGTGGGTGTGAATGTGTTTGTTTGTGTGGGTGTGTATGTGTTTGTTTGTGTGGGTGTGTATGTGTTTGTTTGTGTGGGTGTGTATGTGTTTGTTTGTGTGGGTGTGTATGTGTTTGTGTGGGTGTGAATGTGTTTGTGTGGGTGTGAATGTTTGTGTGGGTGTGTATGTGTTTGTGTGGGTGTGAATGTGTTTGTTTGTGTGGGTGTGTATGTGTTTGTGTGGGTGTGAATGTGTTTGTTTGTGTGGGTGTGTATGTGTTTGTTTGTGTGGGTGTGTATGTGTTTGTGTGGGTGTGAATGTGTTTGTTTGTGTGGGTGTGAATGTGTTTGTTTGTGTGGGTGTGAATGTGTTTGTTTGTGTGGGTATGAATGTGTTTGTTTGTGTGGGTGTGTATGTGTTTGTTTGTGTGGGTGTGAATGTGTTTGTGTGGGGTGTGTATGTGTTTGTTTGTGTGGGTGTGAATGTGTTTGTTTGTGTGGGTGTGAATGTGTTTGTTTGTGTGGGTGTGTATGTGTTTGTTTGTGTGGGTGTGAATGTGTTTGTGTGGGTGTGTATGTGTTTGTTTGTGTGGGTGTGAATGTGTTTGTGTGGGTGTGAATGTGTTTGTTTGTGTGGGTGTGAATGTGTTTGTTTGTGTGGGTGTGTATGTGTTTGTTTGTGTGGGTGTGAATGTGTTTGTTTGGTTGTGAAAGTGTTTGTTTCTGCCGTTGTGTTTGTACCGGCGTGTATGTGTTTGTGTGGGTGTGAATGTGTTTGTGTGGGTGTGAATGTGTGCTTGTGTGGGTGTGAATGTGTTGTGTTTGTGTGGGTGTGTATGTGTTTGTTTGTGTGGGTGTGAATGTGTTTGTTTGTGTGGGTGTGAATGTGTTTGTTTGTGTGGGTGTGTATGTGTTTGTTTGTGTGGGTGTGTATGTGTTTGTTTGGGTGTGAAAGTGTTTGTTTGTGCCGGTGTATTTGTATTTGTACCGGCGCGTATGTGTTTGTGTGGGTGTGAATGTTTTTGTGCCGGTGTGAAAGTGTTTGTTTGTGCCGGTGTGTATGTGTTTGTGTGGGGGTGAATGTGTTTGTGTGGGTGTGAATGTGTTTGTGGGGGTGTGAATGTGTCTGTGTGGGTGTGAATGTGTTTGTTTGGGTGTGAATGTGATTGTTTCTGTGGGTGTGTATGTGTTTGTGTGTGAATGTGACTGTTTGTGTGGGTGTGAATTTGATTGTTTGTGTGGGTGTGAATGTGTTTGTGTGGGTGTGAATGTGTTTGTTTGTGTGGGTGTGAATGTGTTTGTTTGTGTGGGTGTGAATGTGTTTGTGTGGGTGTGAATGTGTTTGGGTGTGAATGTGATTGTTTGTGTGGGTGTGTATGTGTTTGTGTGTGAATGTGACTGTTTGTGTGGGTGTGAATGTGATTGTTTGTGTGGGTGTGAATGTGTTTGTGTAGGTTTGTATGTGTTTGGGTGTGAATGTGTTTGTTTGGGTGTGAATGTGATTGTGTGGGTGTGTATGTGTTTGTGTAGGTTTGTATGTGTTTGGGTGGGAGTGTGTTTGTGTGGGTGTGAATGTGTTTGCTTGAGTGGGTGTGAATGTGTTTAAGTGGGTTTGAATGTGTTTGTTTGGGTGTGAATGTGTTTGTGTGGGTGTGAATGAGTTTTTTTTTTGGGTGTGAATGAGTTTGTTTGGGTGTGAAAGTGTTTGTTTGTGCCGGTGTGTAAGTGTTTGTGTGGGTGTGTATGTGTTTGTGTGGGTGTGGATGTGTTTGTTTGGGTGTGAATGTGTATGTGTGGGTGTGAAAGTGTTTGTCTGTGTGGGTGGGAATGTGTTTGTTTGGGTGTGAATGTGATTGTGTGGGTGTGAATGTGATTGTTTGTGTGGGTGTGTGTGTTTGTGTAGGTTTGTATGTGTTTGTTTGGGTGTGAATGTGTTTGTTTGGGTGTGAATGTGATTGTGTGGGTGTGTATTTGTTTGTGTAGGTTTGTATGTGTTTGTTTAAATGTGAATGTGTTTGCTTGTGTGGGTGTGAATGTGTTTAAGTGGGTGTGAAAGTGTTTGTTTGTGCCGGTAAAAAGTGTTTGTGTGGGTGCGAATGTGTTTGTGTGGGTGTGAATGTGATTGTTTGTGTGGGTGTGTATGTGTTTGTTTGTGTGGGTGTGGATGTGTTTGTGTGGGTGTGGATGTGTTTGTTTGTGTGGGTGTGTATTTGTTTGTTTGTGTGGGTGTGTATGTGTTTGTTTGTGCTGGTGTGTATGTGTTTGTGTGGGTGTGAATGTGTTTGTGTGGGTGTGAATGTGTTTGTTTGTGCCGGTGTGTATGAGTTTGTGTGGGTGTGAATGTGTTTGTGTGGGTGTGAAACTGTTTGTTTGTGTGGGTGTGAATGTGTTTGTGTGGGTGTGAATGTGTTTGTTTGTGCCGGTGTGTATGAGTTTGTGTGGGTGTGAATGTTTTTGTGTGGGTGTGAAACTGTTTGTTTGTGTCGGTGTGTATGTGTTTGTGTGGGTGAGAATGTGTTTGTGTGGGTGAGTGTTGGGAAAGTGTAGGAACACGGACCCACAACAGGGGGCGCAAATGAACGGACAATGGAGTAAGTCAAATAACAACGCTTTACTGTTGTGAATGTGCACAACGAATACAACCAATCACAGAAATGGACAACAGTCAATTTACAAAAGTGTCGTGTGGGCAGGCTCGAAGATAGGAGACGCCTCTCCAAGGTAAGACCGGTACCACACGGCTTCCTCCGCCACAGGACCCCGGGTATACTGGAGCCGCCAAGTCCCGAACTCCCAGGTGGCCACTGCCTCCGCGTGTCGGACCTGGTACTGCTGGCGAGGAACAAAAACACAATTAAAGGTGGGCGCGTTTGCACCCAGTAATCCACACGGCAGGAAAGCTACCTCCACCTCTCGTTGGAAAAAAGGTCTGTTATCACTCACAAAAGTCACAAAAGGTTACTGTCAAGCAGTCAGCTGAGAATATTACCTTCCAGGTAGAACGATATCTCGGCAATGAGGTGGAGATGCCGTCCTGCTGATATACCCCACTGATGATTGCCGTCAGCTGTCTCAGGTGATGGGTGACAGCTGTCACCGAGGCTGCTCCCGTGAGGCGGCGGCGCCCTCTGGTGCCTGGAGCCCGCACTCCAGGCAGGGCGCCCTCTGGTGGTGGTGGGCCAGCAGTACCTCCTCTTCAGCGGCCCACACAACAGGACCCCCCCCTCAACGGGCGCCTCCTGGCGCCCGACCGGGCTTGTCCGGGTGGCAACGGTAGAAGTCGGCCAGGAGGGCCGGGTCCAGGATGAAGCTCCTCTTCACCCAGGAGCGTTCTTCAGGGCCGTACCCCTCCCAGTCCACCAGATATTGAAAGCCCCGGCCCATCCGTCGGACGTCCAACAGCCGGCGCACTGTCCAAGCCGGCTCGCCATCGATGATCCGGGCAGGAGGTGGCGCCGGACCGGGTGTACAGAGGGGCGAGGTGTGATGGGGCTTGATTTTCGACACATGGAACACTGGATGGATCCGCAGTGAGGCTGGACGCTGAAGCCTCACTGCGGCGGGATTGATGACCTTGAGGATTTTAAACGGTCCTATGTACCTGTCCTGTAGTTTGGGGGAGGCCACTTGTAGTGGGATGTCCTTTGTGGACAACCACACTTCCTGCCCGGGGCGATACGTAGGGGCCGGGGTCCGCCGCCGGTCTGCATGGGTCTTCGCCCTCATCCGGGCCCTCAACAAAGCAGAGCGGGTGGCACGCCACACCCGACGGCACCTCCGCAGGTGGGCCTGGACCGAGGGCACATCGACCTCTCCCTCAACCACCGGGAACAACGGGGGCTGATACCCCAAACACACCTCAAAGGGGGAGAGGCCGGTGGCTGATGACACTTGACTGTTGTGGGCGTACTCGATCCAGGCCAGATGAGTACTCCAGGCCGCCGGGTGCGCGGCTGTCACACAACGCAGTGTTTGCTCCATTTCTTGATTGGCCCGCTCTGCTTGCCCGTTGGTCTGGGGGTGATACCCGGACGAGAGACTGACCGTGGCCCCCAGCTCCCGGCAAAAGCTCCTCCAGACATGTGAGGAGAACTGGGGACCGCGATCGGAGACGATGTCTGATGGTATCCCATGCAGGCGGACGACGTGGTGGACCAGGAGGTCCGCTGTCTCCTGGGCCGTTGGGAGCTTCGGGAGGGCCACGAAGTGGGCCGCCTTGGAGAATCGGTCCACTATCGTGAGGATCACGGTGTTGCCCTGGGACGGCGGGAGGCCCGTGACAAAATCCAGGCCGATGTGGGACCAGGGGCGATGAGGCACGGGCAGCGGCTGTAGCAGTCCCGGAGCCTTGCGATGGTCGGCCTTGCCCCTGGCACAGGTGGTACAGGCCTGGATGTAGTCCCGGACGTCGGCCTCCAGGGACGCCCACCAGAAGCGCTGCCGGACAACTGCCACGGTTCTTCGCACCCCTGGATGACAGGAGAGCTTGGAGCCGTGACAGAAGTCCAGGACTGCAGCCCTAGCCTCTGGTGGGACGTACAGTCTGTTCTTTGGTCCAGTCCCGGGGTCCGGGCTCCGTGCCAGGGCCTCCCGGACGGTTCTCTCTACGTCCCAGGTGAGGGTGGCCACGATAGCGGACTCCGGGATGATGGGTTCCGGTGGATCCGACAACTCCGCTTTGACCTTGTCTTCGTGTACCCGGGACAAGGCATCCGACTTCTGGTTCTTGGTCCCGGGCCGGTAGGTGATGCGGAAGTCAAAACGGCCGAAGAACAGTGACCAGCGGGCTTGCCTGGGATTCAGCCGCTTGGCGGTCCTGATATATTCCAGGTTCCGGAGGTCAGTGAAAACCGTGAACGGCACGGACGTTCCCTCCAACAGGTGTCTCCACTCTTCAAGAGCCTCTTTCACCGCTAGGAGTTCTCGGTTGGCGACGTCATAGTTCCGTTCAGCCGGGGTCAACCTGCGGGAAAAATAGGCACACGGATGAAGGACCTTATCGGTCTTCCCACTCTGGGACAGCACAGCTCCTATCCCTGAGTCCGAGGCGTCCACTTCAACCACTAACTGGCGGCTAGGATCGGGCTGCACCAGAACGGGTGCAGACGAGAAGCGCCGTTTCAACTCCTTGAACGCGGCATCGCAACGATCCGACCAGGTGAAGGGGACTTTTGGTGAGGTCAGGGCTGTCAGGGGGCTAGCAACCTGGCTGTAGCCCTTAATGAACCTCCTGTAGAAATTCGCAAAGCCGAGGAACTGTTGCAGCTTCCTACGGCTTGTGGGTTGGGGCCAGTCTCTCACCGCTGCAACCTTGGCCGGATCAGGAGCGACGGAGTCGGGGGAGATGATGAACCCCAGGAAGGACAAAGAGGTGCGGTGAAACTCACACTTCTCGCCCTTAACAAACAGCCGGTTCTCCAACAACCGCTGCAGGACCTGACGTACATGTCGGACATGGGTCTCAGGATCCGGAGAAAAGATGAGTATGTCGTCTAAATATACGAAGACGAATCGGTGCAGGAAGTCCCGCAAGACATCATTAACCAATGCTTGGAACGTCGTGGGAGCATTTGTAAGACCGAACGGCATGACCAGGTACTCAAAATGACCTAACGGGGTGTTAAATGCCGTCTTCCACTCGTCTCCCTTCCGGATCCGAACCAGGTGATACGCATTCCTAAGATCAAGCTTGGTGAATATCTTGGCTCCATGCAGGGGCGTGAACACCGAATCCAACAAGGGTAAGGGGTATCAGTTACGAACCGTGATTTCGTTCAGCCCCCTGTAATCAATGCATGGACGTAATCCGCCATCCTTTTTCCCCACAAAAAAGAAACCCGCACCCATCGGGGAGGTGGAATTCCGGATCAACCCGGCAGCCAAAGAGTCCCGGATGTAGGTCTCCATTGATTCGCGTTCAGGTCGTGAGAGGTTGTACAGCCTGCTGGACGGGAACTCAACGCCTGGAACCAAATCAATGGCACAATCATACGGGCGGTGCGGGGGAAGGGTGAGTGCCAGATCCTTGCTGAACACCTCCGCAAGGTCATGGTACTGCACCGGCACCGTCCCTAGATTGGGCGGGGCTCTGACCTCCTCCCTGGCCTGGGAACCGGGAGGAACCGAGGAACCTAAACATACCCGATGGCAGGTCTCGCTCCACTGGACCACTACCCCGGACGGCCAATCGATCTGGGGATTGTGCTTCAACATCCAGGGAAAACCTAAAATCACACGGGAGGTGGCCGGAGTTACAAAAAACTCGATCTCCTCCCGGTGATTCCCCGACACCACCAGAGTTACTGGTGGTGTCTTGTGGGTGATTGGAGGGAGTAGGGAGCCATCTAGTGCCCGTACCTGCACAGGCGAGGTAAGCGCCACCAGAGGGAACCCTATCTCCCTGGCCCATTTGCTATCAAGCAAATTCCCTTCTGAGCCCGTGTCCACCAGTGCTGGGGCCTTCAGGGTTAAATCCTCATAAAGGATTGTAACTGGGAGTCGTGTGGCGATGTGGGTGTGTCCCACGTGAACGTCTCGGCCCCCCCCTAGCCCAGTGTCTAGGGGCGGGCGTTGGTGTTTAACCGTTCGGGGCAGTCTCGTACCTGATGCTCAATCGAGCCACAAACAAAACACGCTCCGCGGGCCAGCCTCCTTTGTGTGACCGGTGCCCTAAATGTTGCCCTACTCGTGTCCATAGCTTCGTCAGCAGGGGGAGCTGTGATCGCACGGAGCGCAGGGGCCGTGGAGCGTGGGGAGGGCGGAACGCGGTCGGAACCGGAAGGGAGAGGGACGACGCGTGCCTGGCCACGCCCTTCGTCTCGTTCCCGACGGCGCTCATTTAACCGATTGTCTAATCGTATGACAAGATCGATAAGCCCATCCAAATCCCGCGGTTCGTCCTTAGCCACCAGGTGCTCCTTGAGGACCAATGACAGTCCGTTTACGAAGGCGGCGCGGAGGGCAGTGTTATTCCAGCCGGACCTCGCAGCTGCGATGCGGAAGTCGACTGCATAGGCAGCTGCGCTCCGGCGCCCCTGTCTCATTGACAGCAGCACGGCTGAAGCGGTCTCTCCTCTATTAGGGTGATCGAACACTGTTCTGAGCTCCCTCACAAACCCATCATATGTCTGAAGGAGCCGTGACTTTTGCTCCCAGAGCGCTGTAGCCCAAGCGCGTGCCTCACCACGAAGCAGATTTATCACATAAGCTACCTTGCTAGCGTCGGTCACGTACATGACGGGACGCTGTGCGAAGACGAGCGAACACTGCATAAGGAAATCCGCGCACGTCTCCACACAGCCTCCGTACGGCTCTGGGGGGCTTATGTATGCTTCAGAGGATGGTGGGGGGGGTCGTTGGACAACCAGTGGAACGTCGCTGTCACGCACAGGGTCTACGGGAGGGAGAGCCGCAGCGGCGCCCGGAGGGCGCGCTTCCACCTGCGCGGCGAGAGCCTCCACCCTGCGGTTCAGGAGGGCGTTCTGCTCGGCCATCGATTCTAACCGAGTCGTGAAAGCGGTGAGGATCCGCTGCAACTCACCGATTACCCCTCCTGCGGACGCCTGTGCGCCTTGTTCTTCCATTGCCCGTTCAACAGCCGGTTGACGCCCCTCGGGATCCATGACGCTGGCCGAGATATCCTGTTGGGAAAGTGTAGGAACATGGACCCACAACAGGGGGCGCAAATGAACGGACAATGGAGTAAGTCAAATAACAACGCTTTACTGTTGTGAATGTGCACAACGAATACAACCAATCACAGAAATGGACAACAGTCAATTTACAAAAGTGTCGTGTGGGCAGGCTCGAAGATAGGAGACGCCTCTCCAAGGTAAGACCGGTACCACACGGCTTCCTCCGCCACAGGACCCCGGGTATACTGGAGCCGCCAAGTCCCGAACTCCCAGGTGGCCACTGCCTCCGCGTGTCGGACCTGGTACTGCTGGCGAGGAACAAAAACACAATTAAAGGTGGGCGCGT